>NC_056733.1:1307932455-1307962455 GCF_019279795.1 Protopterus annectens
CCCATCTTACTTTCTCCTACTCTGCCAGTCCCCTTACCAGAACTTTCATACAGTGTGATAGCAGTTCAGTACCTCTGCCCATGGTTGTGAATGTCCCTTTGTTCATGTACACTGGCACTATAATGCTTATTCTTCAGTTATCTGGGATACCTCTCATAGGTTCATAGGTTGATACTAGGCTATCTGCCCTAGGGCATTTATAAGCCTAGCCAGAGTGTGTTTGGCTTTTGCCACCCTTTTAGATTTGTAAACTGTGCCTATGAATAGTCGGTCACA
The DNA here is from genome assembly GCF_019279795.1 of Protopterus annectens. Lineage (NCBI taxonomy): Eukaryota > Metazoa > Chordata > Ceratodontiformes > Protopteridae > Protopterus > Protopterus annectens. The sequence continues at coordinate 1,307,932,732 of NC_056733.1, forward strand.
GAATAGAGTCCCTTTACGGTTAGTTTATTGTGCCAATGTCTAGCAGGGACCCAGAAGAGATCCCGGGGGTATACTTTTGATCTCCCATCCACTCGTCAAGATTTCTCTTGAAGAGGGTCAGTGAGGGGCTCTGCCTAACCTGGACTGGGATTTTGTTCCAGAGTGATGGGAGTGTCTGGGATATGAATCTGTCCCTCCAGCATGTTCTATTTATTTCTGTGCTCAGGTTTAGGTCTCTAGAACATGTAGCTCTAAGGGATTTGGATTTCTTGAGGTGGAGCATGTCCATTAATTCAGGGTTGGACATAGCTTTATATGTCAGACACAGATCGCCTCTGAGTAGGTGGTAAGCAACTGAGTAGAGCTGGAGTTTCTTTAGCCTAACTGCATAGGGCATCTGTTTGAGTCCCTTTATCCTCTTGGTGAGGTACTTTTGGGGTCTCTCCAGCTGCTGCAGGTGTCGGGTAAGGTACATCCCGAATGGGGCATTGTACTCAATTATGGGCCTGATGAGTGATGAACAGAGTGGCACAAAGACCTCTCTTGATCTAGATGTGAAACCTTTCGTGATGAGGTGGGCTATATAGAAGGTCTTCCTAACCACTTTGGCAACGTGATTGTCAAAGGAGAGATTACTAGCTACTTGGGTCCCCAAATCCCTAATTACTTCCTCCGTACTTAATGTGTTACCTCCTATGTGGTAGTTTGTGGGCACTTTGATTTTCCCAAAGGGGATGACTATGCATTTTTTAGCATTTAGCTTCAGGCCATGACTTTGGCACCAGTTATCTGTCTCTGTGAGACCCTTCTAGAGTATGCTTGTGTCAGCTGGAGAGTCTATTATGGCACCCAGTTTGCAGTCATCTGTGAACTTGGTCAGCCATAGTCCTCCCGTGTTTGCCTGTACCTCAGAGAAATAAATACCAAACAAGAGACGTCCCAGGACTGAACCTTGTGTAACTTCACTTGTAACTGGTTTAGAGTCTGACAAGACACCTGCAATTCTGACCATGTGGGTTCTATCCCTGAGCCAGTTTGCAACCCATCTTGTGACATAGAGGTTGATATTTAAGCTAGTGAGCTTATTTATGATACCTGAGTGCGGCATTGTGTCAAAGGCTTTTGCAAGGTCCAGGTAGGCTGTGTGGACTACTTTCCCTTCGTCTATGGCCCTGGTAACTGTTTCAAAGAAGTTGACCAGGTTCAAGAGGCAAGATCTGCCTTTAACAAAGCAGAACTGGGTAGGATCCAGTGTCTGAAAGTTTCCGATATCATTGTTTATGAGTTCCATGATGATACGCTCCATAGCTTTGCAGACCAGACTAGTCAGGCTTATAGGGCGATAGTTTCCGGGGTCCGTTGTGGCACCTCCCTTATGGAGCGGGACCACCGTTGCTGTACACCATTCCTTGAGTGCATATCCTGTGGTAAGGCTGAGCTTGAACAGTGACTTAATGTGAGGATTAAGTTCATCTTGTAGCTTGTGTAATATGCAACCTGGGACACCGTCCGGTCCCATTGATGCTGTGTTTTTTGCTTTGGAGGGGGCAGCTCTCACCTGATCATCTGTGAGGTCTGGGAGGTTACTCTCTGTTGGGATGGGGATTTGCTCCTTTGGGGGGGATGGTGGGGAGAAATTTGCACTGAATCTGTCTGCCAGGATGTTGGCAATGTCTGTTGGTTCAGTGTATTTTTTGTCATTTCGCAAAATGCTATTTCTGCTCGAAATGCTATTTCAAAAGCTATTTCTCCTCAAATTCACCCAATATTTTGATTATATATATAAATGAATAAACCAAACATTGACATTCACTAGGTAAACCATAAAAGGTCAAATTTGCAAACACCAATATGCTACAGTCCATGCACTGGGCAAAAATCCTGGTGCATGCAAAACGAAATTTTACAGCCTAGCATAAAACATTTTTTGTGGGGGGCTGTGTCCCTCCAACCCATGCTAGTAATATATACTAACTATGAGACTGCACAATGTCAGGCAAAGGGCATATTTTGCAACCCCAAGAATTTGTGATCTTGCACTCCTGTCAACCATCTGTGTAGCTAAGTTTTGTCAACTACACAAATGTTGACCAAGTGGGGATTTGACGATACTCAATTCCCTCGTATAGGTTCATAGCTGAGTACTAGGCTAGCTGTTTTTGTAGGCTATTTTAAACCTAGCAAATTTCCCTTCAAAGGTAAGAATCAAACTCTGTATCTTGTGTTTGTAAGGTAAACATTTTAATCATTATAAAGCAGAAAACAGCCAACAATGCCCCTGAGTAACCAAGTCCTACATATAAAACAAGTCCAACAATCCAAATAAAACAGCAGGACTCAGATGACTTCAGGTTCCAGTATCAAAACGTTTAATAAAACACAAGCGCTTTTGTATGTAAACCCCAGTTCTTCAGATGTCTTTACAAATCAATTAAAATCATCTCCCCTTCTTATACATACATCTCAAGGCACATGATACACCAATTAAGGTTTCATTCACATTTAAAGCGATCAGTGACATAAACTGACATCAGACATTAATATTTCCAAAATACACATAAAAAACATTCACATACATAACGTAATTCACTTATAAAAACCACATGTATAAAACTTATAAATAGCCACGTACTACCTAAAAAGTGGTCTGGACTTCAATTTAGGTTGTATTGGGACATATTCATTAAGCCCATGGCCAGTGTCTGCTCTCAACCTTACTATCCACTTGGCTTCTAACTCCTCGGTGGTATTACATAAGTCACCACCTCTAATATTTTCAAAGGTCCTTCCTGTGGCCAAAAACTGAAATGTATGTTTCTCATCACTACGCATGATATGTTTAGCCAATGCATTTACCTTATTCTTTTTACTAATACAATAGATATGCTCATGTATTCTCTCTTTGAGAGACCTATTGGTCTTTCCTACATAGAATATTCGGCATTCCACACACTGTGCCAAATAAACAACATGCTTAGTCTCACATGTAGCTGAGACCTTAAAATTATAAGTTTTCTTCTGATCTGGATGTTCAGACTGTCAGCTAATATCTATATACTTACAGAAAGAGCACTTGCCACATGGAATAGTCCCTTCAACATCACTGACCTGTTCTTAATTTTTGGGTAGCATAACTGTCTTTTCAACGATTTGCTGTTTATTAATAAAAACTTAGGATCTGTGTCTATCAGATCCCTGATATCTTTATCTGATTTCAAGATGTCCGAATGCTTCCTGACAATATTCATATATGTATGTACATTGCTATAGTAATAAAAAGGCACTCAACTTGCTGTTATTATAGTTGTCATTAACGTTCACCTCTCCTTCATTATACTTCTTAGAAAAATATGGTTTAGCTTTAGAGTCCCTTAATTTCTTTACTTCAGTCACACTAGCTTCTATTGCTTGTTTATTATATCCTCAATCCTTCAGTTCAACACTAACTGTCTCTAATTGATGAAGAAAATCTCCATCATGCACATTCAGTCTGGAAGCCCTATACATTTGATTTTTCACAATATTTTTAAATATATAGGGTGGATGCATGCTATCATTCGAAAGAAGATGATTAACATGACATGTCTTCCTATGTTGTTTAGTAAAAATCATACCCTTTTCATTTATTTTTATACTCACATCCAAGAAATCTATGCTTTTCGTAGAACAGGTATAAGTAAAACGCAAGAAAGATATACTATTGTTGATATACTGCACAAACGCTTTAAACCTTTCGATTGTTCCTTTCCACAAAATTCCGCAAAGCATTCCAAGTAACTGCGCAAGTACTTAATTTCTACAGCAATTCAAATGGTACAACGGAAACCAATAAGGCATTTAAGTTCCCTTTAGACCAGCACAAAATGTCTTTTCTGCTGCCAGTGAGAGAACTAAAGGCAGTAAAAGACCAACGACTGAGGGGCAGAAGCCGAGCAGGCAGAAAAGGAAATTAGGAGGGAATGTCATGAGTCCAGGCAACATCAAAAAAGCATGTTTCAGCATGAAGAAAGTTTAGTTTGGAATTTATCCAAACATGAACTAACTAAAGGTGAACTTCAGATTTTGCAGAAAGGACTTTCATTCATCCCAACCAGGTACTCGGAATTAACTAAAGTAGTTTTTGATATAAAAATGTTTACTAGAAATATAATGTTGAAATTAATGTTTAAATCTTCTGAGAAAGTTTAATTTAATACCAACAATGTGTTTAAGAAGCTAAGTACATTTACATCGCCCTTGAACTCACTGGTGAATGCCTTTGAGAGATTATGTATTGAAGATGTTTATAAGGTAGGATCTGATAATGTGTCTAATAAAAATTTTAGGAGTAGAAGCAATTTTACTAAAAATGAATATTTTGCTCTTCAGTGACTACAGAGTAATGCTATAACAGTGATTAGACCAGCTGACAAAGGTGGCCCTATTGTGGTATTAAATACTGAGTGGTATAATCAGGCTATGCTTGATATGCTCAACCATGATGGTTTTTATATGAAAATTAAAGGAAATGTTGTTCAGCAAATGATTATGGATGTAGGAAAATGTTAAATTAAATGTTACAAAATGAATGTATTAGTAATGAATTGTTTATCTGACTATTCCTATAATACAAGGGTTGTCTAAGGTCCATAAGAACAGGGACTGCCCCCTATGTGACCAACAGTATCAGGCAGGAACTGGTGCACAGAATCCATTTCTATTTACACAGAGAAGTTTTTAATACCTAAACTAAATGAAATTAGCCATATATTAAGAGATACTGAACATTTTTTTGAGTGATTTGTATGCTAGTATAGGTCATGAAGAGAAGGCAGATGATCTTATTTTAGTGACAATTGATATGGTGTCTCTGTTTACTATAATACCTAATAAGACAGGTGTAGAGGGTATAAATAAATTTCTTAGAGATATGTTCTATGTTGATGATAGGAAAGTAGAACAGATAAGTAAACTAATCCAAATTGTCTTAGAAAATAATGTGTTCATGATTGGACAGGAGTTATTTTGGCAGAGGAATGGCGCAGCTATAGGCACCTCATGTGCCAAAAGCTACGCCAATGCTGTAATGGCCATGTGGAAGAGTGAGGTCATGCTCTCTGCACCGTTTTAAGAGAATATATATTTTTAAAAGGTTTATAGATGATCTCTTTAGTTTGTGGAAAGGAATAATTGAAAGGTTTAAAGCATTTGTGCAGTATATCAATAATAGTACATCTTTCTTGCGTTTTACTTATACCTGTTCTACGAAAAGCATAGATTTCTTGGATGTGAGTATAAAAATAAATGAAAAGGGTATGATTTTTACTAAACAACATAGGAAGACATGTCATGTTAATCATCTTCTTTCGAATGATAGCATGCATCCACCCTATATATTTAAAAATTTTGTGAAAAATCAAATGTATAAGACTTCCAGACTGAATGTGCATGATGGAGATTTTCTTTATCAAGTAGAGACAGTTAGTGTTGAACTGAATGATCGAGGATATAATAAACAAGCAATAGAAGCTAGTGTGACTGAAGTAAAGACATTAAGGGACTCTAAAGCTAAACCATATTTTTCTAAGATGTATAATGAAGGAGAGGTGAATGTTAATGACAACTATAATAACAACAAGTTAAGAGTACCTTTTTATTACTATAGCAATGTACATACCTATATGAATATTGTCAGGAAGCATTGGGACATATTGAAATCAGATAAATATATCAGGGATCTGATAAACACAGATCCTAAGTTTTTATTAAAAAACAGCAAATTGTTGAAAAGACAGTTATGCTACCCAAAAATGAAGAACAGGGTCAGTGATGTTGAAGGGAGTATTCCATGTGGCAAGTGCTCTTTCTGTAAGTATATAGATATTAGCTGACAGTTTGAACATCCAGCTCAGAAGAAAAAAAGAAGTTATGTCTTACCATAATGTTCCATCTGAGTTGTACATCTTTATTCATTCTTTACTGTTAAGACCTCTGTTCCATCCTCGGAACCGCTATGGCCATTTCCCAGCTCGCACAAGCCAAAACCTTTCAGCTAAGAACCTACCCACAATGCCCCTCTCCTAGATACTCCAGATTGAGTTTGCCCACCCTAGATAAAGATGTAGTAATATGAAAAAGGTAGGAGACTCTGTTTGAGCAAATACCCTAACCAGGAGTACCTGAAGTCCAGCAGGAGTTCAGGCAAAGGGAAGGAGGGCGGGAAGTAAAGAATGAATAAAGATCTACAACTCAGATGGAACGTTATGGTAAGACATAACTTCTTTATCTGATGTTGTAAATCTTTATTTATTCTTTACTGTTAGGACCGAGTCCCCAGCTACTAGAGTCCTGGGTGGCCCTAAGGAAGGATATGCCTGAGCACCATAGAACCAAAAGATGCTCATCCACTGGAGGCCAAATCCAATTTGTAATTTGTAAGGTATGAGGTCTTGCCCACATGGTTACTGTGCATATATCATCCACAGAATCTCTGCAATGAAAAGCTACAGAGGTATCCTTAGATCTGGTAGAATGAGCCTTTATTCTGGAAGGTAAGGGTGGCTTATTCTGTTGGTAGATAAAGGTAATGATGTTTCTAAGCCAAGAGGATAAAGTCACTTTGGAAACAGGTTTACCCAATTTGGGTCCTGCAAAGGCCACAAACAATTGGTCTGTTTTCCTGAAAGATTTAGCTGGTGGTGCACATCAAGGGTGTGCAAAAGTTACTCCCCTCTATTAGAATTTCTTGGGAAGAAAACCGGCAGGTCAATAGATTGATTAATAGAAAAAACAGAAATGACCTTGGGCAAGAAGGAAGGTTCAATACAAAGGGACACCCTATCCATGTGGAAGATCAAGTAAGGACTCTTGACACTCAAGGCCTGCAGCTCAGATACTCTTCTCGCTGAGGTGAGTGCTACTAGAAGTATGATTTTCCAAGACAAAAATATCAAATCACATGAATCAAAAGGCTCAAAGGGAGAGCCTGTAAGAGATTGAAGCACCAGAGTCAAGTCACAAGCATCTAAGGGAGGCTTGATCAGAGGTTTAACATGTACTACTTCCTTCAAAAAAGGCTTACATAGGCAGTGTGACATAACTGAAGAATTTTCAAGACCGTTATGAAAATTGGCGAAAGCTGCTAAATGTACAGTGATCGTAGGAGCTGAGGCTCCTGCATGCAGCAGAGTAGTCAGGTATTGCAGAATCTTTTGAATAGGCATAGAGAAAGGGTCTAAGTTCTAGTCTTTGGCCCAAATAGAGAACCTAGTCCATTTACTAGAATAATCCTTTCTAGTGGAAGGTTTGTGTGAGGCCAGAAGAATTTTATGAACAGGAGATGGGATGTCAGGCAGTCTGGCAATCATTGGAAGTGGAGTAACCAGGCTGTGATCTTGAGACTGTGCAGGTTTGGATGAATCAATCCCTGAGGATGGGATAAAAGGTCCTGGGAATGATTCAGTATTCATGGGCTGTGAATCAGATGAGGCCATAGAAATGGGAACCAGACTTGATGTGGCCAGTAGGGAGCAATGAGGATCACTTTGCTTTTCAACCTCTGAGCTTTCTGAAGAAATTTTGGAATGAGAGGAAATGGGAGAAAGGCATATAGAAGACCCGGGGGCTGATCATGCATTAGAGCGTCCCTCGGTGGTTACCCCTGAGGGGGGGATCAAGGCAAAATAGCTCCTGCATTTGTAATTCAGGGGAGAAGCAAACAGGCTGCAGCAAGGCTTGCCCCAATGTTGGAAGATCTGAGCTGTTTTTGCAGGATTGAGGGACCATTCGTGAGGCATCAGGATGTTCCTGCTTAGATTGCCCGCAATAAGGTCGGAACTCCTGGGAATGTGCGTTGCTATAAGAAAGCGATTGGAAGCTATCGCCCAGTGCCAAATCCTCATGGCTTCCCAACACAGGGGGTAAGATCTGGTTTTGCCTTGCTTGTTGATATACCAGATGACTGACATGTTGTCTGACTGAATTGCAATGGTTCCCTGAAGGCAGGGATGCATGGAACACTTGCAACGCTAAGAGAACTGCCCTCAGTTCCAGGACATTTATGTGCAAGTTGGCCTCAAGGGGAGGTCCAGATGCCTTGGACAGTCTTTCCCTGGAAATGGCCACCCCACCCTAATAGTGAAGAATCCGTGGTCACCATGGCCGTGGGTTGGGGAAGACAGAATGATCGACACCAAAGATTCTTTTGTGGCTCCATCCACCATAGCATTTCCTCCTTGCAACGGTTCATAAGGCATATCATGTGGTTGAGTGGGTGGGTTAACAATGACCATTGTGCGGAAAGGAGCCACTGCAGGATTCTCATGTGCAGTCTTGCCAGTGGTACCAAAGTAATGACAGCTGCCATGGAGCCCAAGAGTTGCAGTACAAGATGTGCTGGTACAAATGTGTGAGAAAGAAGGTCTTGAATTTGGTATTTTCAAAAGCCTGTGAGAGGAGAGAGAAGCTTGACAGGATGTTCTGTTGAAGACCGCTCCAATACATTCCAGTGTCTTTGTTGGAGACATCTGAGATTTGTCTTTGTTGATTTAATCCCTAAGAGGAGAGCAAGATCTTGAGTGTAAGAGAGGCTGCAGACTAGGAGACTCCTGGTCAGAGCAGTAAGGAGCTAGTGGTCTAGATAGGGAAACACCTGGAATCCTTGTAGTCGAAGATGAGCTACCATAACTGCCATACATTTGGGAAACACTCGAGGGGCTGTTGAGAGACAAAATGGCAGTGCCCTGAACTGGTAGTGATTGGCTCCCAGCCGGAAGTGGAGAAACCTCTGGGTGCAGTGATCCATCTTTATGTGGTAGTATGCATCCTGTAGGTCTATAGAACACATCCAATTGCCCCTCCCTCGGAAGGAAAGAATGGACTGTACTGTGACCATCCAGAATTTTTGAGGTTTGATAAATTTGTTCAGTAGGCTGAGATCCAGGACTGGTCTCCAGTCCCCTGTCTTTTATGGCACTAAAAAGAACCTCAAGTAAAACCCGGATCCTGTCTGTTCTGATGGGACTGGTTGGATGACTCTTTTTCTTAGAAGTTTTTCTATTTCTAAGGTTGTTAATCCTCTCTGATTGGGTGGTACATTGGGGATTCGTTTGACAGGTCTGGGTGTTAGGTCGAAAGGTATTTGGTAGCCTCTGGATATTATTCTCTGCACCCAAACATCGGTAGTAATAAGATGCCAGGCTGGTAGATGCAAAGAGAAACAACCCCCAACTGCATCCAGAGGAAAGCAATTGGGCAGCTACTCAGGAGCACTAGTAGGGTCGGCCAGAGAAAGAATCTCTGGCTCCCTGGTTAAGCGGACCCCATCTACCCCAAAAGGGGCATCTTCCATATGAGTATCCCCCTCTGCCCCTGGGGGATTGCTCACCACGAGTGTCATGAAAGGATCCTTGGGATTTCTTGAACCATATCTTCCCCCTTCTGGTTCCTGGAGTAGGGCCTCTGGGGGTTGGAAAAGCATATGCCCACAGCAGACAAGGTCTTTCCGTCTTTCTCACTATGTGCAAGTGTGTCACGTAGCTTGGGCCCAAAAAGTGCAGATTCATCGACAGGTGTGTTAACGAAGGAAAATTTAAAGGGGTCTGTGAAATCACATAACCGCATCCAAGCATTACATCTCATGACAACACCAGATGCGGCAGCTCGAGCTGCCCCCTCGGTGGTGTGAGATATCAAATGCATAGAGGAGTTTGAGATGGATTCAAGGGTAGCTAGCTGCAAGGTGACAGTGTAACTCACCTCATCAGGCAGTACCCCCACCAAAGAGGAAGACATTTCAGAAATTAGGTCTCTTTGGAGGCAAGTAAAGTGTGCCAGATAATTCAGCGACCGAATGGCAAAGGTCGCTGAAGCATAGGTCCACTTCCCTAGTCTGTCCATGGTCCAGGACTCCCTGTTTGGAGGATGGACAGTGGAACTATCTTCTGCCAGTTCCCTCTTGGTGGCCGCTGCCATGACTATAGAATCAATTGTCAGCTGCTTGGACCAGTGGGTCTGGTCTTCAGGTGTAGATAAAATTTTGTCCGGCCTCCAGGGGACAGGTTCTACATTGTCTGGGGCCTTCCAAGCATGCTGCACAATTAGTTTAACAAGATCATCTGCTGGTGGGGTCACCCAGGAAGTAGATGGCCAGCCACAGAAGGCCTGCAGAAACACCGATTCCTCAGAAGAAGGGTTAGAGGACTTTTATTCCCCCTGCTGTTTGAGGATTTTGAGAATTAAACATCATCTGGGAGTGAACAAGGGGACCCTTCCCCTTCATCACAATCAGTGTCTTCTGTGATAGATTCCTCAGGGGAGTCAAAGGGCTTTCTCTTGCACTGTTTCTTCTGGGGTGGCTCTCCAGTAGGACCTTCTGAGGAGGACTCCGGAGAAGGGGTTCCCTTCACAGGGGGTTCTGATACTGGTGTCATAGGCGCTGGTTGTGAGCCTTCAGACTGAAGGGCCCTATCCATCACCTGTAGAGCAGGCGCACCCAAGCCCACTTCCAGTTAAGGGGTTATGAGAGAACTGGGAGCTGTTGGAACCATGGACATAGATGGTGCCAGTGATAAAATAGGCACCAGATTAGGTACCAAGGTACGTACAGTCCAAGCACCACTCCGAGAAAGCATCGGCTCCATCATAGCCAATGCTGCAAGGGTGGTGGGTACTGACAGGGGAGTTACTGCTGTCAGAGCTGAGACAGGACGTAATGAAGTGGGTGCTGGGGGAGGATAAGCAGGGGAAAATGAGATAGAAGATTCTGAGCCAGGAGGGGCAGAAGATCTAGCTGGAATGGGCAATCCCCTAGCTACCAGAAGCTGGTCCACAACTCACACTAGGTCTAGCTCAGAAAAACTCCTAGTGGATCTAAAAGAGGCTGCAGAAGGGGAATCAGGTCTTTCTAGAAAGGGACTAAATCTCTGCCCCAAGAAAGGGTCGTACGTAGGAGAATATATTGTCCTTGGCAGGTAATCGAATTTTGGAGCTGATGGAGCTGAAGAAGCTGTTGGCACCATGAACGGGGATGGTGCTGAGGCATGTGCAGTCAGTGGAGCCCATGGAGCTGAGGAAACTGTTAGCCCCATGGACGGGGATGGTGCTGAAGTATGTACAGTCATCAGAGCCCATGGAGCCAAGAAAACTGTTGGCATCATGGACAGGGATGGAGCCAAGGCATGAACAGTCATCAGAGCCGATGTAGGAACCAAAGATGGTACCAAAGTCAGTGGTGCTGTGTTTGGAACTGAGATAGGAGTGAATACTATGGTTGGCACCGAGGAACAGGACACAGATCCTGGTGCTGAAGAGGACTGTGCCGAGGGCACTGGTGAACCACGGAGCTGACTCGGTTCCGAAACTGCCAGAGATGCAGGAACTGAGTGAATCCGTTTTTCCTTGTATGTTTTGGTCTTAGGATGGGGTGAAACCTCCGACCCAGATAGAGCCTTTGAGAAAGGTGTCTTGAGTAAACCTTTTAAAATAAGTTTATTCTTACGTTCTGCTAGTGTCCGATTAGAAAAACCAGCACAAATGTCACAATCAGCTTTCAAATGATCCATGCCCAAACAGTAGATAAAACAAACATGTGTATCTGAGTAAGGCGTCTTACATCCACACTTGTCACACTGTTTAAAACCCAACTTAGTTTTGTCTGACATGGTAAGTGAAACAATTTTATTCTATAGAAAAAATTAAGGAAGAAATACTAGTGGAGTGATGTTAAGGAATACCACTAGTAAAAGGGGTCTGTCAAAGACAGGAGAGAGGGACAATCAAAAGAGGTAAAAAATTTAATTATCAAGAAAAAGGGTAGGAAATAGGCCTAGGTTGTAGGCAACAGTGATAAAAGACTAACTTGACTAAAAATTTTGAAATTCAGAAGAAAAACTGTTATAAAAACAACAAAATTACTATTTAGCTTGAGAGAGATGCCTAACACGTTTGACTAGGAATGCGGCAAACGAGATCTGAAGTATTTAGGAGAGGGGCATTTTGGGTAGGTTCTTAGGTGAGAGTTTTTGGCTTGTGCGAACTGGGAAATGGCCATCCTAACAGTAAGGAATAAATAAAGATTTACAACATCAGATCTTATAATTTTAAGGTCTCAGCTACATGTGAGGCTAAGCATGTTGTTTATTTGGCACACTGTGTGGAATGCTGAAAATTCTATGTAGGGAAGACCAATAGGTCTCTCAAAGAGAGAATACATGAGCATAAATATTGTATTAATAAAAAGAATAAGGTAAATGCATTGGCTAAACATATAGGTTCATAGGTTCATAGGTAGGTACTAGGCTATCGACCCAAGGGCCTAAGTAAGCCTAACCAACAAGGTTCTCTGGCTTACACCGCCCAAGAAAGTTATTTTCCTGTGCCCCTGTTGCGCAGAGCCACAGAAGTGAACCCTGGGGTGTATTTCCTATTTGCCATCCACTCATCAAGATTTTTCTTGAAGGTTGCTAATGAGGAACTTTGCTTGACATAGATGGGTAGCTTGTTCCAGAGTATGGAAAGTCTCTGGGACAGGAATCTATCCCTCTAGCATGTCCTGTTTATTGTGGTGACAAGGTTTAGGTCCCTAGAGCATCTAGCTCGGTGGGATTGGGATTTCTTTAGGTGTAGCATGTCCAACAGCTCTGGGTTTGACATAGTTTTATATGTTAAACAAGAAAAAACTTTTCTTACACTGTTAAGGATACCGATGGAAAATTAGAATCAATAAAGTAAAGCCTTCGGTGATCCGCCACGGCAGAAATTCCAAAGAAGTAAAAATAAAGTAAAACTAAAACAATGTGATGTTTATTCCAATGTTAAGAGTGTATAAAAATAATAAGATACAGTCCTCCAAAGTCCGTAAGCACTTTCGGCAATTTGCCTTCTTCAGATCGTAAAGCTAGTCCTAGCTTTACGATCTGAAGAAGGCAAATTGCCGAAAGCACTTATCTGACTTTGGAGGACTGTATCTTATTATTTTTATATGCTCTTAACATTGGAATAAACATCACATTGTTTTAGTTTTACTTTATTTTTACTTCTTTGGAATTCCTGTCGTGGCAGATCACCGAAGGCTTTACTTTATAGCTTTATATGTTAGGCAGAGATCACCTCAGAGTAGGCGATATGCTATGGAGTAAAGCTGGAGATTTTTGAGACGGTCAGTGTAGGGCATCTGTTTGAGGCCAGTAATCCTCTTTGTGAGGTAATTCTGTTGCCTTTCCAGCTGCTGCATATGTCTTGTAAGATACATTCCAAAAGGGACGTTGTACTCTATAATGGGTCTAATGTGTGTCGAATAGAGTGGAACAATGATCTCTTTTTTCCTGGATGAGAACCCTTTTGTGATGAGGTGTGCCATGTAGAAGGATTTCCTGACTACTGTGGTGATGTGACCACCAAACAAAGTCCAAAACGAGTAAACTCCAAAAGACCAAAGGAAGAAAGAACCACTCCAAGCCACAAAATGTAAAGTAAGCGCTTTTGTTTACTAAATTAAGCAAACTTCTTCAGACAAATACACCAATACAAATGAATTCTTAAATACTAATGACATATGACATCATCACATTCAGAAACTAAACCCTGCCTTCATTTAAAACGGCAACCATATAATGGCTACACTCATACTATATCATCCACAAAAATTGTCAATCTATATAAATATATTTAAAACATAAGTGAATGTATAAACATAAATACATATCTAAAACCTCATCATATATATAAAAAATATAGATATGTTTATAAATAACCCCAATCAGAAAAGGATGGAAGAACAGCAATAACCTACAAAAATAAAATAGGGAACCAGTTTACCTAGCGAGAGAGTTTAACTTAAGAATGCACTTAATAGATAAACTATCATTCAGTCCTGGGGGAGTATGTGCATTAAGTCTAAGCTGCCAGGCTAATTCTTTTTCCTAGTTCGCAGTCATCTGCAAACTTCATTAGCCAAAGGTCTTCTGTGCTAGCCTGTGCTTCATAGAAGTAGATACCAAACAGGAGAGGTCCCAGGACTGAACCCTGTGGTACTCCACTTGTCACTGGTTTTTAGTCAGAGTTGGAGTCTGCAACTTTTACAGTGTGGGTTTTGTCAAAGAGCCATTTGGCAACACATCTTGTGACATAGGGATTTAAACCCAGTTTAGTGAGTTTAGCTATAATTCCAGAATGGGGGATGGTGTCGAAAGCCTTGTCGAGGTCAAGATAGGCTGTGTGAACCACCTTACCCTCATCTACAGCTTTGGTGACTGCCTCAAAAAAGTCGATCAGGTTCAGGAGGCATGATCTGCTTTTCACAAACCCGAACTGGGTGGGGTCCAGAGTTTGGAGGTTACCAATATCTTTGTTTATGAGTTCCATGATGATATGTTCCATGGTCTTACAGACCAGGCTCGTCAGGCTAATAGGGCGATAGTTCCTGGGATCAGTGGTGGCTCCCCCTTTGTGCAGTGAGATAACTGTTGCTGTGCACCATTCAGTGGGCACAAAGCCTGACATGAGGCTATGATTGAACATGGTGCTTAGGTGGGGAGCCAGTTTGTTTTGAAATTTGTGTAAAACCTAGACTGGGATGTTGTCTGGTCCCATGGATGCTGTGTTTTTGGCTTTAGAGAGTGGAGCTATTACCTGCGTAGTTGTGATTACAGGAACTCTGCATTCTTCCTGTTTAGATACAGGCCATTTAGGGGGCAAGAGGGGGGTAAAGTTAGCACTGAACCTATCTGCCAGGCTGTTGGCAATATCAGTTGGTTCTGTAATTTTCGTGTCGTTGTGCTGTAAGTCAGATCAGATCTGGGTGTTGTCATTCAGATTCTTGACATAGATATACAATGCTTTGTGGTTGTCCCTAGAATCAGTGGTGATTTTGTTTTCATAGCTAGCTTTGGAGGATCTTATAAGGGATCTCATCTTCTTACTGAGGCTGACCAGGGAGCTCCTCCACTCATGGGATTTTAATGTCTTTTGCAACAGTTTCTTCCTTCTGCTGTAGAGTTTGTTTATGGCAGGGGACCACCAGATTGGCTTCCTTTTTTTGGAGGATAGTGTCTTGGTTCTGTTTGCGATAGCACAATCCATGCACTCGTGTAAGTGCTTATAGAGTGCATTTGTGTAGGATTCAGC
This sequence comes from Protopterus annectens, assembly GCF_019279795.1. Taxonomy (NCBI): domain Eukaryota; kingdom Metazoa; phylum Chordata; order Ceratodontiformes; family Protopteridae; genus Protopterus; species Protopterus annectens. The sequence goes on from NC_056733.1 coordinate 1,307,947,834, forward strand.
AGTCATAACTTGATTTTCCATCTGCATGGGTGTCATGAAGTTTTCCCCTTCTGTCTTAAGAAGCATGAAGTTAGCTTTGGAGAAATTTTTTTACCGTGGTTTCCTTAATGGGGGTGGGGGTGGGATGTGGATATTTAGGGTGATTAGCTTATGGTAGGATCTGACCAACAAGGAGTTGACTTCAGATGTGGAACACCGGTCACTCATGTTGGCAAGGACTAGGTTTAGGATATTGTTGCCTCTGGTGGGAGTGTGGATAAGTTGCTCCAGGGCATTGGAATTTATGAATTCCAGGAAGTGCTGAGTGAAGGAGTTGGTACATGAGTAGTTTTCCCAGTTAATGGTGGGGTAGTTAAAATCACCCATTATTAGGGTGTTTGGTTGAACCCTAATATTTTCCTGTATATCAAGAAAAGAGGAGTGAAATCCAGGGGCATGGTGGGGATCTGTAGCAAGCTACAATTTGGATTGCAGTTTTGCCCAGAGTTAGTTGCACTTGGATAACCTTGGATGCATTATGCTGAGCAACTAGCCTGGAGGTGTGAATATCCTTAATGAATATGGACACACCTCCACCTTTGATGTGCTGGACCAGGTTAGATGGCCAAAAAGTGTGGTGTGACTTAGAGCCTGGTAACACAGGGGTGCTCTCTGGAGCCTTGAGCCAGGTCTCAGCCACTGCACAGATATCGATGTTCTCCATTTTAAGGAGTGCCTCAAGGGAGTGCATTTTCAGATTTAGACTTCTAACACTGAGTAGCATTACCCTCAGTTTTTGTTTGCCTATTCCTGTTACGGTGGTGAATTTGTCATTTGACCCTTGCCTAAAAAAGGCACTATAGGATCGGCAATAGCCTTAGCCAGTATCCAGAATCCCAGGGGTGACAGGTGCAGACAATCTCTGGCAAAGCATCATGGTCTGTTGACCATGTCGCACCAGGCAGACAGACACCAGAAGCTTAGCCAATTGTTGAAGTCAATCATTTTGTCCTTCTACTGCGGTATCATTCTGAGCAATGGCAGGATGCTATTCAGGGCTAGGGTCATACATGCTTGGGCTACAAGATCGGAGAGCTCTTCCATGTCTCTTTTCATGTAGTCCAGGGAGGTACGTCTCAGGTCATTCACACCAACATGGACAATGACAGAGTCATATTTGTACTTGTTGTGGAGTGACCTGAGTGTGTGGGTTATGTGGCAGATCCTGGCACCTGACAGGCAGCTGACAGTAACTTTCTCCTTGTTTAGCCTGGTGAGTGGGACATTAGTGTGCCTGACTATAGAGTCACCTATGACTAGTGTATTGGGTACGTTGCTTTGCCTTATAGGCTGTGGTTGAATGGCACACTGAGTCTGTGGGCTATGTGTCATTTGGGTTGTGTTGGGGGGTGGAAGTTGCTTGCATTTCTGCTTTGGAGGTCTCTGCTGCTTGAGCAGATTATTACTGAGAGCCTCCGTGAATGTTTTTGTATTTCTATGTGTGGATTTTTGTGGTGTATGTTTAGTGGGACTATGTGATGTGTGTGGTGTGGTGCGAGTGTTTACCTCCTCTTGACTGTCAAGTTCATTCTTGGTTGGATAGAGCTTTACCTCCAGTTTGACTAGATAAGTGCATCACATCTCACAGGTTGTAATGTTGGGGGGTAGGAGGAGAGGGTTGTCTGTGTACATGAGGCAATTGCTACATTGCCCCAAGATGCCCAGATTCAACAGATAGACAGGAGAGAACACTGGGAGCTGACCCTTGGACATGCCTGGATAAAAAAATATTTTCCTCTAGACAAGTGAGGAAAGTGAGTACAAGAGCTGTTTTTCTCTAAGTAAGTGAGGAAAGTAAGTATAAAAACTGTTTTCCTTCAGTTAATGAGGAAGGTTGAGTGCTGTAGTAACTTGTAGCTTATTTAGTGCTTATAACAAGTTCTGAACAAGTGTTGAGCACGGATAAGCAAATTCAAGTTCTAAAACTAAGAATTTGTATCTGAACTAGACTAGTTACAGGAAATAAACAATATCATGAGTAGTGATGACAAACATGTATTTCAATTTTTGGCCATAGGAAGGACCTTTGAAAATATTAGAGGTGGTGACTTATGTAATGCCACCGAGGAGTTAGAAGTCATAAGGTTGAGAGCAGACACTGGCCATGGGCTTAATGAATATGTCCCAATACAACTTAAATTGAAGTCCAGACCACTTTTTAGGTAGTACATGGCTATTTATAAGTTTTATACAAGTGTCTTTTATAAGTGAATCATGTTAATGTGTTGATATGTGAAAGTTTTGTATGTGTATTTTAGAAATATTAATGTCTGATGTCAGTTTATGTCACTGATTGCTTTAAATGTGAATGGAACCTTAACTGGTGTAGCATGTGGCTTGAGATATATGTATAAAAAGGGAAGATGATTTTAGTTGATTTGTAAAGACATCTGAAGAAGTGGGGTTTACCTACGAAAGCTCTTGTGTTTTATTAAACGTTTTGATATTGGAAACTGAAGTCATCTATGAGTCCTGCTGTTTTATTTGGATTTCATGCCAACCCCCAATTATATCTGTGTGTGTGTGTGTGTGTGTGTGTGTGTGTGTGTGTGTGTGTGTGTGTGTGTGTGTGTGTGTGTGTGTGCAAGCGAGCGCGTGCACATGTGTGTATGTGTGTGTTTGCATGTGTGTGATATGCTCTTCTGTAATGTGATAGGCTATTGAGAATGCTTCCAGAATGTTTAACTGCACAACTGCCATTTGCATTAAGTATGTATCACATTATTTTCACCACAAGAAAAGATGTATTACAATTTTCTGTTGAGAAGGAATGTGAATTATTAAATAGGAACAGAAAAAATGTTAAATACAATTTAAATAGGCAGCAATGGCTGAGTTAATTAAGTTTAAGTCAAAACAGGGAATTGGTTTTTAAACCTTCTGATAAAGGGGGAAATTAGTAATGCTACATTATTTGCAATAGCTGAAAATGTGCTACACTAATTTAAATAATGAAAATGTTTATGTGAAGGTGGGAATGGAAAATTATCTGGAAGCAGTAACCATGTATAAGGAATTGTTAATGAGAGTGTATAGGTTGAAATATTTTTCATGTGAGGATGTACATAAAAAAGTTTGCAGTTAAAGAAAATACGATGGCTTATTTTTTCTGTGTTTCCAAAATTCACAAGAGCCTAGTTCACCCTCCTGTGTGACCTATTGTGTCTGCTTGTGGTTAATTTACACACAACCTAGCCTTTTTTTTTTTTGCACACATATTTAAAGGGGGAGGTAGAAAAATTACCCTCCTATATTAAAGATTCTTTTGATTTTTTAGAGAAAATAAAAAATGTGAAATGGGAAGAAGACGTGTTTTTCGTAGTTATGGAAGTAGTTAGTTTGTACACAAATATAGAACATGCACATGGTTTGGAAGCCCTGTTATTTTCCCTTAAAGATACCCTGAAGACCCGCTACATTCTAGAGTTAATACATTTTTGTTGAGTCATAATATCTTTGAATTTAATGGAGAGCTATACAAACATTTGAAGGGTACGGCAATGGGGCCAACCTTTTTATGGGTATGTTTGAAAATAGATTTGTATATAAGAACATCTTTTTTGGTAAACATGTACTACATTATTAGAGATTTATTGACAACAATATTTCTGTGTAAGGGGGGATGGAATGAAGTGGAAAAATTTGTACAAGATCTACATGGTAATAATTATAATATAAAATTTGATGGTATCCAAAAAGGCGTAAGAGTGAACTTTTTGGATATAACATTGAAAGGTAATAATAACAATGAGGGTATTCAAACAGGAATATATAGAACGTTTGAAGGCAGTAACCATATTTTACATGGAGAAAGTTGCCATCCACCCCATACGATGAGGTCTATCCCATATGGGGAATTTCTTAGAATAAAAAGGATATGTAGTAACAAAAAGGAATGTGAGAGTGAGATAAATAAAACAGGTGAAACATTTATAGATAGGGATTATAACAGGAAGATAGTGGAAGAGAATAAGGCTAGGGTAATAAAACATAGAGATGGTAGCTAGGGTAGAACAAGTGGATATAGGGCTGATAGTAATAAACAGGAAAAACAAAATATGTTTTTTGTGACAAAATTTTCTGCATTTTCAGAGACCCTTGTAGAATTAATTAAATATCATTGGGGTATTTTGGAAAAGAGCAAAAGTAAAAAAATTAAAACTCTTGACTTTCCAGTTTTTTCTTATGCAAGAGGTAGAAGTATAAAAGACTTCATAGTGCATGTGAAGTTTCAATTACCTATGCTAAATAGGAATATGGAAGTACAAAGTCAGGGCACCTTTGTCTGTGGAAAATGTAGTTGTCAATGTGTCACACAGACTTTTGATAAAATAAATGAAAAAAGTTTGTCTGTAAGGGTATATATTCTTGTGATAGTGGAGGAATAGTATATGGACTGAGATGTCCTTGTCGTAAGGTATATGTTGGAGAGAGTAACGGAAGTTTTAAGGAAAGGCTGAAAGAACATGTAAGAGATTTAAAGAAAGGCAGAGAAATGAGTCCTGTGGCATTGCATTTTAAGGAATTTCACAATAATGATACCCAGGGTTTAAAAGCTACAATTTTGGGTCAAGTTAGACAAACATTTGAGTTGGATATAAAAAAGAAATTATGGAAAATGGAATCCATTTTCATTTTGAAATATGATACAATGACCCCAAAAGGGTTGAATAGGAAGTGTCACTGGAAATGTTTTCTTTAATGATGTAAGGTAGTTTATTTGTTAAGTGAATAATTGAATTTTTAAAGAGTATAAGGGGGGGGGGGACATGTAATGAAAAGTATACTCTGAAAAGACCAAGAACCGAGGCGCTAGAGGCGTTTCAGGAGTATTTGTGTTTCTTGCAGTTTTTACCTGTTGGAATTTATTGCTGCTCATCCTGTGCATTTGAAAAAGAGTGATCCTGGTGTTTGCTTTTTACTGAGCTGGTCTGTGCATTTATATTTTATTAAAACATTTAGAAGGTAACACTGGCCTTTTTCTTATCTTGTGGTGAAAATTCTGTTTGTTTTGGAGTTGGCAATGAAAATATGTATCACATTAATTGTTACTAAAATATTGCCTATTATTGCACAATATTATGTTTCTTACCTTATGGACAAACATTGTACGTTATTCTATTTGTCTATTTATCTTATATAGAAATGTGTTTATCTGTACCATAAATTTACATGTATGATTGTCACAATGTATACTGTAAGCTGAGTGTTAATTTTTGGAGCTTTTCTCCCTAGGGCTCTGCTAAGAAGGGGTTTTCCACCCAGTCAGACTTTCCTAATAAACAAATAAATTTGTAATTAAACCAAGGGAAGGTAAGCAATGAAAAGATGTTACTTTATTTGAATATTAATTGTTATCCAGTGGATTTACAGTTGATGTCATATAAGTTACAAATATTCCTAGTAGATACTCACACTTCTGTTTTTCTTCTTTAAATGTCAATGTTATAATTTTAAACTCTTGGTGCAATAAGCAGTTTTGAACCATAAAATGAGTGGAGTAGGTTAAGACTGAGAATCCTGGCTTCATTTTGTATCAGGAACTTGGAAACAGAGGACTCTCATGAGGGTCTGGAATCTAATGTATCTCTGTGCACCCCAGAAGTTATAGTTCTATGGAACACATTTAAATCTAATAAATGCCCACATCTTCAATTTTTAGCTCAGGAACCTAATATAATGCACTTAGTAATACTATAAACTGAAGCAGATCTTTAGGATGAGATACATTTTGTTGATTTTTCAACAGAGAAAATTAGAAGTTGTAGTCTACATATAATCCAGTCTTTTAACATCATATTTATGAGTATTAGTAGCAGGGGAATGCTGGGAGGCAGGAGTATCAATTCCAGCTACAGTATACCATAAACTGTTGCAAAAATATACTTAGCCCTGTTGGCATTGGAGGATGACCATGACCCAGGTGTCCCTGGTTTGATTAATGACTTGGACATATCCTGGAACTAGTATGAGGAAGATGTCAGTGCCCATCCTGGGGGGGGCAAAGCATAACATGGGATGATAGTCTGTGTGTTAGGCTCAGCATGCCCCCAACTGATAGTAACATTCATCATGGGTACACAGACGCATGTACACATACTTGGGTGAGATTAAAGCCATAGAAATAAGACCTCTGATAGATACCTGTAGGATGACTCCTGTATTTGATTTTGCCCAGGAGTAATAAATAGTCCTGCAGGTGCATGGGAAGGTCAATAATCAGTTGGCAACTTGGGAGAAAAAGATATAGAAATAAATGTTTCATGAAAGTCATGACATGTAAGCATCAATAGATGTTCTGCCTCGAGAATTTTAATACAAAGAAACAAATTACAGAAAATGTAAGGGAATTTGTACTCAAGCTATAGAAATTTTCAAAAACAAATTGTCTAGATGAAATATCTATACAGCAAACAAGTCACCTACTTTACTTATTCTTGTATATCTTTCAAATTAGTCTGTGTACCTAACAATGGAGTAGACAAATATTGTAAGTTTCAAGTGTAATTTAGGTTATTTTGAGTTTCTCACCTTCTTCATAGGATCATAGGATCATAAGAGGTTACGAGGCTATTGACCCTAGGGCCTTTACAAGCCTAGCCATGTTTTACCCTTGTTCCCTCATAGACTGAGAGAAATAGCCTATATTAGCATATGAATTTATGATCAGCACCAACTTCCCCTACCCAAAAGGGACATAGGTGAAACCCTTGAGGTGAATTTATGGTTTCCCATCCAATTGTCCAAGTTATGCTTAAATAGAGTCATTAAGGAGCTCTGTTTATCTTGAATTGGGAGTTTGTTTCAGAAGAGTGGCAGCCTCTGGGAGACATATCTGTCCTGTTTATGTTGCAGACTATGTTAAGGTCTCTACAGCAAGTGAGTTTTGTCCCATTAGACTTGCAGATGTTTAACATTTCTGTTAAAGGCAGGGTCCAAGACTGCTTTGTAGGCCAGGTGTAAATCACCTCTATGCAGTCTATACAATACAGAGTACAGTGAGAGTGCCTTCAGTCTGTCCTTCTAGGTCATGTGATGAAAGCCTTGAATTTTCTGGTCTCTCCAGCTCCTGCAGTTGTTTGGTATAGTACATACAGAAGGGGGGATTGTACTCTATTATTGGTTCAATGAGGGCTGAGTACAGAGGAGCTATGACCTTCTTTGTTTTGGATGCTATTCCCTTACTTGTATGATGGGCAATGTAGAAGGCCTTCCTCACCACTGTGGACACATGATGATCGAAGTTAAGGCTGCTATCAACCTGTGTTCCCAAGTCTCTCACCACTGGGTTTGAATTTGGGGGGTATTGTTAATGTTGTTATTTGCTGGGACTTCACCTTTACTGAAGGGGAGGATAATACATTTTTTTGCATTAAGTTTAAGTTCATGGCTTTGACATGAATCATTCGTCTGTGTAAGCCCTTTTTGTAGTACTTTAACATCATTTTTGATTTCAAAAATTGCACCCAATTTGCAGTCATCAGTGTACCTGCTAAGCCACAGGGCATCTATTTTCACCTGAACATCTGAGAAATAGATTCCAAACAGAAGTGGACCCAGGATAGATCATTGTGGAACACCACTGGTAACAAGTCTGGTGGTAGAGGTGAAATTCCCTACTTTGACTGAATGCATTCTATCAGTGAGCCAGTTGGCTACCCATCTAATGACATATGGGTTTATCCTCAGCTGGGTGAATTTATTGATGAGGCCTGCCTGGGTGATACTGTCAAAGGCCTTGGCTAAGTTGAGATAGGTAGTATGCACTGTTTTGCCTTCATCCAAGGCTTTGGTGACATTTTCAAAAAAGTCCACTAGGTTTAACAAGCAGGATCTGGCTTTAACAAAATCAAATTGGGTTGGGTCAACAGTTTGAAGGTCTCCTATATCCTTATTGATTAGGTCCATGATGATTCTTTCCATTGCCTTACAGATATGGCTGGTCAGGTTTATGGGTCTGTAATTCCCAGGGTCAGTTGAGGGACCCTCTTTGTGCAAAATATCACAGTTGCAATTTTCCATTCTGGTGGGACAAAGCCAGCACTTAGACTGTGATAGAAGAGAGTACCCAATGGCTCCACCAGGTCCTGTTTTAGACTATTTAGTAAGCAGCCTGGGATGTTGTCCAGTCCCATAGAGGCTGCGTTTTTGGCCTTGGAGAGGGTGGTTATGACCTGCTCATTGGAGATGCTAGGTAGAGGACTGGAGGCAGGTATATTTTGGAGTATGGTTGGTGGTGACAGTGGAGTAAAGTTTTTGCTAAACCTGTCTGCTAGCAAGTTGGCAATTTTCACAGGTTCCTTATGAGTGGTACTGTCCACTACTAGTTCTGTGCAAATCTGAGCCTTCCCTTTAAGATTTTGGATGTGGTTATAAAAATGTCTTGTGATTATCCTTAGCCAGGGATGCTGATTTGGTTTTGTAGTTAGCTTTGGAGGACTAAAAAAGATGTCTAATTTACTTATTCAAGCTGTGGAGGGTGTCTTTCCTCTGCTGAGACCTTTCCTTCTTGTTCTTAGTCAGAGTTTCTTTCTCTTCTTGTATAACCTGTTTATGCTGGATGTCCACCAGGGTGGTTTATTTTTTTGTGAGGATCCTGATTTAATCCATTCAGGTGTGTCTGAGTCTATAGACTTGTACAGGTGTTTATACAAGGCATCAGTGTACTCCTAAGTAAAGGAGACACTGCTGTCGGTGGTGAGTGGGGGTTTAAAACCATTTATGCCACCGCATAGGAGGCTATAGTTTGCTCTGGATACATTTTTTAATCTTTTTTCTCCCGGGGGGGGGGGGGTGTAGTTATGATCATTACTTCGAATGAAACAGATTTGCGATCTGACCTTACCAGGGAGGGATCCACACATGGGTTGGTGCAGCGATCGTCCATGTTGGTGAGTACTAGGTCAAGATATTTGAACCCCTTGTGGGGGTGACGACTATCTGTTCCAGAGCATTTGTGTTATCAAAATCCTTAGGGCGAGCATGTTAGTGCTTGTATATGTTGCCCAGATGATAGGTAGATAGTTAAAGTCACCCATGACTACTGTGATTGGCTGTATCGTGAGTGACTCAAGGAAGTCCAGGTGAGCAATGTTTGGAGGGGTTCTTTCCTACATTTAGCTGGACTTGGAGTAGCTCTATTGAGTTGTACTGTTTAACCAGTCTTGAGGTGTATTTGTTTTTGATGAAGATGAATACACTTTCGTCCTTGGTTCTTTCATGTTCATTTTGCAATCTGAATGTGTGGAAGGCATTGCAGCCTTGTATGGCCGGGGTACTCTCTGCAGCCTTGAACCATGTTTCTGATACTGCAAAGACATCTGTGTCTTCCAAAGTAATGAGTGCTTCTAGTGAGTGCAGTTCTGATTTAGACTCCTAGCATTAAGCAGCATAAGCTTGAGTTTGTCTGTAGAAGATGTTTTTTTACATTGGGAATTTTGTTCTTATGGCATTGCCTAAAAAGGTACTATGGTGGAGGCAAGTACCTTCACCAGTAATTGAAAGCCAAGAGGTGACAGGTGAAGATCATCCCTGGCAAAGCAGAGTGGTCTTGCGACCATATTGTCCCAAGCTGACAGATACTGGATCCCCCTGGATTGACACCAGAAGCTAAGCTAATTGTTAAAGTCAATCATGTTTTGTTTGTAGTGAGGCATCATCCGGGGTGAAGGTAGAATGCTGCTTAGGGCTAGGAATATTCTTGCCTGGGACATGTAATCAGCAAGCTTAGTCATGTCTCTCTTCATATAGTCCAGTGAGGTACATCTCAAGTCATACACTCCAACATGGACAGTGACAGAGTCATAACAGTATTTGTTGCTGAGAGACTTGTGTGAGTACGTGATTTGACAGACCCCGGATACGTGACAAGCAGATGACTGTAACCTTCCCCTTGTCCATCCTGGTGAGTGGGACATCTGTGTGTCTCACTATGGAGTCACCTATGACCAAGACATTTGGGTTTGAGGTATTTTGCCTTAGGGGCTTGTTGGGTGAGACACTGATGCATGTGTTTATATCTGTAGTGGATGCAGTTGGGACTACATTGTGTATGGATGGTTTGCATTTGGGAGGTCTCTATCTTTTTGGTATACTTCTACTGAGTACCATGACATATGTGGGTTTATGTGTTTTGTTGCTGGTTTGTGGAAGATGTGAAGTGTGCCTGCTGACACCCATTTGGTATCTGACTTGCTGTTTCATGAAAGAGAGAGCATTGATTCCAGACTTATAGTATGGATACATTTCTCACATATTGTATTAGTATATTTTAGGAGTAATGGGTTGCCAGTATACATGAAGCAGTTGTTACATTGACTCAGGATACCCATGTCTATCAGGATGGCTGGAGAAATGGTGAGAAACTGTCTATCTATTACGTCAGGTTTGCTCTGTAGCAGGTAGTGGGGAGAGGGCTGTATGAAACTGGTTCTGCTGTGGGACTAGTAGAATCAACTAAACCATGGAGGTTTGGGAGTAGGTGCCTGCGTCAACACCTAAACAAAGTGCAGTTGAGTTGCTCTTGGGGCAGCAGTGTGCAACTGTGCAGCTCACAGAGAAACAGGAAAGCCTGGGAAGGTTCACAAGCATCTATCTAGGGAAAAAATTACTTTCTAAGTCTTTGCATCTATAAAGTGCAGTACTAACTCCTGTTGCATGAAGCACAGCTTAGTTAAGCAATTTTCAAGCAAGCTGGCCAATGGATCCAACACTGAGCCATATTCTAACAATCCCCACCTCACATGGGTTCTTGGCTGCACTCTTCTGCCACAAGGGTGCAGGAGGGCCCTCTTAATGTAAGATAACTGGTTTTAGTGCTCAGATAATGCACAACAGTCTTGATTCATCAAATCTGAATCTAGTCTATGCTATAAAATGCACAAGTACAAGAAAATACAAAGTTCAGGAAAAACATTCTCAATAACTGAAACAGTGAAACAGCAAAACAATTTAAAATGGCAAAAACAGTTAAAAGTAGGCAGTAATTCAGTAATACCCAGTTTAAAACAGCAGTACAGTGAATAAAGTACTTATATTTTTGTAGATTTCAAAGGATGCCTTGGATTTCATTTGGATTCACTCCAGAGATCAGAGAGAGCATGCCAATCCTACAGCAGCTCTTGTAAACTGAGGACAAGCCCTTACAAATGTGGCACTTAAATAACAGCTAAATTAAACAATTTTCAAACAAGCTGGCAAATGGAAATGGTCAATACTGAGTGTTATTCCAACAATCCCCAGCTAAGATTGGTCCTTGGCTACACTCTTCTGCCACAAGGTTGCAGGAGGCCTTCTTAATGTAAGATGCCTGGTTTTAGTGCTCAGATAAGGCCAAACAGTCTAGATTCAGCAAATTTGAATATAGCCTATGTTATAAAATACACAAGTACTAGAAAATACAAACTGCATGAAAAACAGTCTCAAACAGCAAACAGTTGAAGTAGTGAAACAGCAAAACAGTTTAAAATGGCAAAAACAGTTTAAAATGGAAAAACAGGCAGCAATTCAGCAATACACAGTTTAAAAGTGCAGTACAGTGACCACAAATACTTATATTTTTATAAATTTCAAAACAAGCCTTGGATTTTGTTTGGATTCACTCCAGAGATCAGAGTGAGCATGCCAATCCTACAGGAGCTCATGTAAACTGAGCCAAAATTTGAAGTGTGCTGGATTAGAACCCTGGCTTATGTGTGCTGCAGCCATGAACTTATACCTGATGTCACAGGAAAGCTAAATGCATGTGTGCATTCTAGATATCTAAGTTTACGTTCTTATAGAACTTCTATGTTGTTCCCACTTCTCCAGTCTTCTGTTATGCACATTGTCACAAAAGAAAATTCTGCCAGCCCAGCTATTTGGAATTTTTAAAATAAGTCTATGTCATTTGTGAATATTGATATGATTTATGCAAAAGTGTGTGTAAGGGACTGAGCTAAAATGTAACCACAGCATGCCCTGCTGGCTTAGAACAGAAATGTATATAAACTATTGTAATTTTGTAAATGTATTTGTTTTAACATTAGAAACTAGAACATACAGGGTTAACTTGCAAAACTTCAAGAAAATAAGTTGAAATTAAATGGTTTTATGATTGTGCTATAAAAGTTATCGTTCAGTTTCAGTCAATAGGAGACATGATATCTACACTAGGGGACTATCTGTGTTGTTTTGTATGTGTTTTATTGTTTTATGTCTTCCAGTAGCTGCAAAGATCTGAGAGATATGTACTGTTCACAGGGAGATGTTAAAATTCTGTTAGTTTCTGACAAGGGGGGGGGGGGTAGCTTGAGAACTGAAGTCAGGTGACAAAAAGTGATGTCATCCAAGCTAACCCAGCAGTAATATCTGATATTAATTTAAGAACTCTTCAGAGAGAGACTGTGCATTTTGTATTTTGTCTTTGATCTGTAAACATTCAGTCATCACTAACGTCTGCACTTGTCTTGCTGTAAATACCTTTTTAGGCCATAGTAACTCTTTTAGATTCCGATAGAAATATAGTAAATTATAGCTTAGATGTTTTCTTTATTTGAGACTGCCCTGTAATGTTGTTTTAAATATTTCCTGTGATTTTGAACTCTGATGTAACTGATTACTTACTGAGTATTGTCTTGTTCTTTATTTATCTATTATTAAATATATTTAAATCTATCTTTGTGGCTGATATTTGTGAGACATATTTAAGCTCTTAGAGTACTTGCATATCTATTTGGTGATACTGTACAGGCCATTCCTAAGTAGCCTTGCTCTTGGTCAGACTACCATTTGGATTATTAGTGACATTACACAGTAGGATTGGACACCCTTTGTTGAGGGCCTTAGTGTAGGTGATAAAGAATTGGCTGGTGGCAGCTGGAAATACATTATAGTCTGGGCAGAAGATGGCATAGCTAGTAATCCTATGCCAGCCTTCCACAGTTGTGTGTGTATGTTTGTATCTAAATCAAATCTCAAAGTTTGTGCGTGTCAGCTACTTGAGCAGGGACACAAAGCACTGGTTGGACATAGAGGGTGCTGGAGGTTTTGGCTTGGCCACTCAGCTGCAATCTCAACCCTATAGATGTGCCAGTGGGGAATTCTATTGGGGATCTGGAGAAAGAGGTAGAAACCAGCCCCGGACTGATTGTAATATCTGTGTGTTCTTAAGGGAAATTGCACTTTTCTGTGTGTGTACTTGCCATCCTTCCAGTGTGTATGTTCCCCACTGTTGCCAGTGGTGAGGATTGAGGCTCCTTGATTACTGGACCAATGTTGGGGCATCACACACATTTTGGAAACGCAAGTTTATTTCAGTTCTGGTAGAGATGTCTTTGGCATCTTCATTAAGAAGCACAAGTAAAGGTGTATAAAAAGTGCTGATTCACAGAATCACTGATGATTATATGGATATCTATTAATTAGCAGTAAAGAAAAAGCAAAACATAATTCATTCAACACCTACATATGTTGTTACCATGTGCTACAGCACAGTAGAGACAATGATGCATCCAGAGACATTTGAATACTCATGCAGGTCCTTAAAGGTAGTTCTTTATAGTCCCATATTGCCAGGGATTCCCAGTGAGAGTATCAGATTAGGAGGGGCATTGGAAATGGAAAAGGACTAAAAATAAGTACAAGCAAGACACTTCATACCAAATACTGTCTTCAGCAGAGGGTTAATTGACCTTCTTAATCTATCTGGGCATGCAGGGATTATCATGACTAACAGTCTCCTGTAGACTACTTAAAGCAGAACTGAAGAAGAAGACTGCAATATCCACATGGCAGTGCACCTGTGTTTACAGACTTTGTGGATGGCATAAGGAATGGGAATGCATCTGCAGCTCTATACCTCAAAAGATAAGGTTACAATGGTCATGAGAAATCTGCTATAGTCTGAACAAGACACACTGTCTTGTGGTGAAGTGACAAGGCAATACTGTCCCTTTCACAGTCCAGTGCATGAAGAAATAACGAGCAGCTATGTTAGTCACTGCTGGGGTCAAGATGCATATTTAGTTATGATACAGTATAATTGGCCATGTCTTGGCTTGTATCCGTTATTCAAAGGTATGGTATTTCAGTTTCTTCTTCTTCTCACTTATGCTTTGGGGAGTAAAACTTTGCCTCCCTTTCAGGCAATTTACTTTCATTAACTAGGTTGCAAGTAGGAAATACTACAAATAAATACATGAAACTGCCTTTGGGGCCGTAATCTTTATTACTGGTATGCTTCAGACTAGATATTTGCAGTCCAGATGAACACAGTCAAAATGCACTATTTACTATAAAAATTAACCACAACAAAGTTTGTTGACAGCAGTTTGCTTTCTTGCATCTCTGACGTATCACCATTAAGATGTGTCACCATACATCAGAGATATAATCAATCCGGTGGTGAGAAAGTCTTGCATACTTACAACATGTGCTCATTTGCCAACATACATCTGAAGGCTGAAAACTTAACATCTTTAGGGGAAATGGAAACTGAATGTCATCATTAGTACTGTAACTTAATTTCAAATGCATGTGTCAGGAAAGATAATACTTTATGAAGCTGCTTGGGAATGTTATTGCAATATAAAGGCTGTTTCAAAA
>NC_056733.1:1307967455-1308072455 GCF_019279795.1 Protopterus annectens
TTCTCTAAGTGTAATTCTGCACACTATAATTATAGTGGATGTTATTCATGTGTAACAGTATAAGGACACACAGTCCTTTCAGGCAGTCAGTGTGGGCATTGAACACCATACTATATGGTGATAGAAGCTACATGATATTGTGAATAATGAATGGACCACAGTGGAATTCTGAAATATTTCTGTATCTGAAGGCATGCCATCATGTTATTGCTGCAAGAGATATGTGTGCATGTAATTTGGCATTCGGGTATGTGAGGTTTCAATATTTTCAGTCTTGTAAAAATGAACAACAGTGTTCTAATCTTCATTTTTTTAAAGTAGATCCACCCAAACACATGTGATATGTAATGCAGTCATCACTGTGACAGTAGAATAGCAGTTGTGCACAATGTGTAAATAGCCATGGATTCAAACACTTGTCTTACTAAGGCAACACTATACAGAACATTGTCTCATTTCTTCACTCCACAGGAGAAGCCATAGTACTTCTCTTAGGAAAGCCAAATTTCATCAAGTGGCCTCATTAGTATAAAAAAATTTTTCTCTGTAAAAAATAAGCAAATGTTATTGAAAAAAAATCTCCAGCTATATATGTTCTCAGCAGATATCTGGGTGAAAACATTGTTACACACATGCACATTCACAGTCATATGGATACAACTGAGTCTATGGAGTAATGGCTGGAGATGAACTGACTACCTAAGGTCACAAGGTACAGAACATTTCCTGAATCACATGAAACACAGGAGATGCTGATTTACAATTGTAACAGTGCACACTTGAATGGATGATATCACCATTGTTTAATAGGGTCATGCTTCTGCTACACAGGAAATAAAGTGGTTGAAGAGCATAATAACACTACACAGCTACACATTCTATATGGTGACATAACATGGCAGTGAAACATGCACTCATAACAATCAACCATTGCCGGATTCAACCAGCTACCTACCTATTTAGTTATGCAGTCTAGAGGGCTCAATATTAGCAATCAGCACCATAGAATAAATCATACTACATCTGTGAAGTAACTCAGTTTTGAAAGCATGATTTAATCATTGCATTTACAAAAATGGGTTTTGCCTGGGGATACTAGAAATGTTTAGGGTAGCTCTCTGAGAGTGAACATGTATTTCATAAGTTGAACTTTACATAAGATGTGTTGGTATGGAGCCAGTTTTACATGACAGTACACACAGTCACAATTTTAAGCAGTGTTGTATTTAAACCCACTACCCATCTAGTTACAGAAACTAGAGAACACAGTATTAACTGCAAGCACCCCAGGAGAAGTCTGACTTTTATAGTGACAAACAGTGCACTTATAAAAGGATGACCTCATCATTGTGTTGTAGAGAAGATGCTTGTAGTAAAAGTGGCTAAGGAAATTACACTCCCAGTGTAAATGTTCCTCCTGAGTTGAAGTAGATACAACACTTCAGATGATGAAGCTGTACATATCTGACTCTTGAGCCCACACACACACACGCACACACACACACACACACACACACACACACACACACACACACACACACACACACACACACACGCACACACACGCAAATTCATCATTCATGGATTTGAATGCCTACCTGTCTAGTTACAGAACCTAGAGAACACAGTATTAATTGCAAGCATCACAGGAAAAGTCTGACTTCTATAGTGAGAGAGTACACTTTTGACAAAATGACCTCATCAGTATGTTGCAGACAAGATATTTGTGTTAACTCATTACATCTGAGTGATGCCTCTAGGTGCATCTGCATTTAACTCCTACTGACGCCTCCAGGTGTCAAATATTTCTTGTTCATATTTGCATCAATAATTCCAAAACCATGCTACATACAAGGTTTTAAAATATTTCATCTTAAAGCTTACACAATAGCAAACTCAACTGCATTAATATTTGACTTCTGTCTAGTGCAGGTAAATAGATATAAACTGTTGTTTTTATGATATTAATTTATATAGATATAATTTTCACATTTTTCCAAATATCTCAACAACCAAATAACACAGACAGAACTCCATAGCCTCATATGAAAGCTATCATCTAGATGAATAAATGCTGCTGGCAGTAAGTGTGTAACTTGAGTGGTTGCTGAGATATTGTAAGTTGTTTACAAAATATTACAAATGTAATAGTTAATCCCCAGGATTTACTAATCTTCCATGTAAGACTAGATTAGTCTTACACGGTAGAGCCAGTCTAAGAGTATGACGGCAGCGCACCATGCATATTAATGAGGGCGTGCTGCCTCAAGTCTAAAGCTTACACGGAGCGTGGACGAGTGTAGGGGGCGTGTCGGACTGCCGAGCAGTCCAAAAATCCATGCCCCTGCAATGAAGAAACTCGAGAAACGTCGACTTACACGAGTGAGTCTGCTCACATATGTACATTGTAACACTACACTCCCCTATATGCTAAACCACATACAAATGTAAAAATTAAAAGAAATTTTTTTTTTGTTTTATTTCCGATCTAGCTGCTTGTATTTGTGCGTGTTTGTGCGGGTTTTCCCATTGCTTAGCTACAGTTAGCAGCTTAGACACCGAAGAGGATAATAAGAAAAATATATGCAAATTAAGCAAAATAGCGATAGCGTAGTGGTTAGAGCCTTCACACTAAGAGGATGCATTCCCGGTTCGAGTCCCACTACTGCACGTTCCATTTTCTGTTGGAAATCTGTACACAAAAATATTTCCTGACATTTGTTATGTATACGTTTTGTAAAAAGCATTGAAATGTTAAATGTAGTAGTGAACGAATTATATACATATGAAGGTGAAATGGTTATGCATTCTGAGGCATGAGTACCTTATTTTAAGCAATATATACCTTATTTTAAGCAATATAAAGTACTGCTAAGCACGTTTTACCAGTATTGAGCATATTTAAATTAAATTGCTCGTAGCTGCGCACCATATTAACTAGCACAATGTCTTTGCGTGTAGATGCGCACTGCACAACCAGTGCAACCACAACTTATTTGCGTGCAGCTGCGCACCGCGCTAACCAGCGCAACATCGAGCAATGTCGAGCAACATTGGGCAAAGTCAAGCAAAGTTAAGCAAAGTCGGCTAAACACAGCCACACCTCCTTTACTGTACTTTAACCAGTCAGGTCTGCCCTGTACGAAAATAAAAAGCAGTGACAGGGCTCGAACTCAGGATACTGTGCACAATAGTCACAGTACTAAACCACGAAGCCATGACAGCATTTCATAACCACGCACTTTCAACAGACACATATCTATCAAAGGAATTTTAAACATTGCCAACATCAGCTAAGCAGGTGTGCTTACAGCTGAGTTTTTTCAAAACTGGCCAATCACAAATGAGGCATATTTAAGCTCCACAGGCAGGAATACTTGCTATAACTGGTTGTAGCTCCCTTCTCTAGTCAGCATGGCCAGTGTTGGAGAAGGCACTCAATTTAGAGTGCAACACTGGGGCATTGAGGAGTCCAAAGTAATGGTTTGGCTCCTTGTCCACAATCATGAGAAAAGACTCCTGTGGGGCCAGTACCAGGGTACCCAATATAAAACAGAGGCCTGGAGCAGTCTTGCTCGTGATCTCACCAGTGCCACTGGTGTTCCTCGGACTGGTGAGCAGGTCACGCACCATTATTCTGACCTGAAGCGATGTAAGGAGGATCAACTGGACCAGTGGATTCAGGAATCCCGTGCGATGCTTAATGCCCCAATACTGAGTAAGCAGCCATTGTATTAAGTAGTTAAGAATTGCTATGCTTGTCTCTACCATGGATAGGTATGTCTCAATATCACTGCATTTACTTCACAGCTGCAGGTGTCTGGGCTATGAATCAGCAAGCCCATGAAGATAAGCTGCAAAGGCTGTGTCATCAGGCAGGTAAGTAATTATTCTGCATGTACTGTTATATAAAATAAATGAGAGAGCCTTCAAAAAGTGTTTTAACTCAATAAATAAAGGTGTAATAGTATAATTCCTGGAGTGTGTCTGTGTCATTCTCTTTGATATGTTGTTGTACTGTTGCATTCTACAAATAGTAGTGTTGTATTAAGCAGTGTTAACCCACACTTGGGTAGGCCCATATAATGTGGATGAAGGGAGTGCCAGTAGCTTTTATGCTCATTTACAGCCATCAACTGTTGGTTCATGCCCAGCATGTGCAGGTTAATCTGGCACATGAGTAGCTTGGTATTGTGTTCCCCAGAAATGTCAGTGTGCTGCCAGAAATGTAGGGAGCTGTTAACATATAACTGATACTTTCACCTGAACATATCTAGATAATTATATAAAAGTAGAGCTGTCAGTGTACCATCTTAGCAGTAGTGTGTGTGAGCAACTCACAAAATATGTAGCAGTAACATCTGCATCTTGGACAGTTTGTAAAATACAGCTCATGTATATAATGATCTAGCAAAATCCAATTGTACAATATAAGGACATTGGGTAGTGTAATAATACATGTAAGGGACATATAACTGCAGTTAATAGGAATGTAGTGAAAACTAGAAGGATATATAAGTTGTTAATTGAGCTATATTTTTCCACCCTACTGTATGTGCATAAAAAATGAAATTTCACACCTCAATTGGTATGTCTAATCTCAAAACATTTGTTGGGACATATGTCCTATTGGTTTATAAATATTTGAATTTATTTCTATGCATGTGCCCTGTTAAAATATCACCACATTGGTGGCCTGTTGCCATCAAATAAACATGCATGCTGTTGTAATGTCCACTATTGTTCTATATATGTATGTGTTATGCTTGCTTTTCAACTGTTGAAAATCTGGTGTTTTGGGTTAATGGGAATACTTCTGCATGCTGTTATAACTAAATGGGAATGCTGTTGACTGTTACTAACCCATATCTTTAATAAACCCTCCAAAACATAGTTCATATGGGAAGGCTGGTCCCAGCTACCCACCTGTCCCACCTCAGCTGGCCATGGCACCTGGCACCAGCAGGTCTGGTACCCAGCCTGGGAACTCCTCCTCCTTTGGCCCTGTGCCACCTTCGGGTGGAAGCGCTGCAGGGGATGGGGCTTGGCCCGCCCATACAAGCGTGGGCAGAGGAGGGCCACCTATCACCCTTCGAATGGTCCGGGCTGTGATGCGTAGAGAGATTGAACGTTCTGTTGCAGAACATCTATGCCAGATTGAGGCACGAGTGGTGCAACTCCCGGGTCAACCTGCCCCTCCTACACAGCCCCCAGCACAGCCACCCTCTGGGCTGTGAAGGGGCAGTGGTGACTGCCCATGGGTGGGGACCTCAGTCCCTCTGTTTCCATCTGGGGGCTCATGGGCTTGTGATTTCCAAACATCTCTCACCGTCAAAGGTGTTCACCCACCACATGTGTCATATACCGCCCCTGTATGCATCTTGTTTGTCTTGTCTGTTTACCTCCCCAACCTACCTCCCCAAATATACCTACTTCCCCTACCCCACATTCCACTCTCACCTGAAAAAAAAAGAGCAATCTGCTCCCAAAAAAATAATTACGCCCCATACATAGCTGCCCATTTTGCACACATGTCCACTGGACACATAAAATATTATTTAACTGGCATTACAAAATACTTTGTTGTCTTCACCCCTCTCTCAGGGGTTGAAGGTTTCATATATACCTCCAAATTTATTCCATATGCACAGCTGTTGCTGTTAAAGAACTGGGCAGCTATGGGCCTTCCCTACACCCGTCCTGCACATCCCGAGCTATTTTCCATACTTTCTTTCCTTTGTTGTGCCCATTTTTCACCACTTTCCTATCTCCCCATTTTTCTTTTCTTTCAAAGAAATGAGAGCAGGGTTTAGCCGGAGTAAGCACTATTAAGCAGTAGTTAGCAGGTTTGTGTGAGTTTGCGCTTAGCTAATCATTGCTAAGCATCGCGCAAACCCACGCAAACCTGCTTACAACTGCTTAAAAGTGCCTTAGTTACTCTGTATGTGTGGGCCCTTGTTCTGCTCAGGAACAAAATAAAACACCTCTGTAAGCCTCAAACCCCAGACCTTGTACACACTACACAACATGAAGTACCACTAAGCCACAGTAGATATGCATCAAGTTGGTGCTTAAATAAATATATCATTCATCAGAATGAGTGAATGTAAAGGAAAAATAGGAATACCATACCACACAACTTGTTCTGTGGATGTTTACCAACAGTTGTTGTGGGATTACATTACATGATTGTGATAAGAGAAGCAGCCATTCTAGCAGGTAATAATGTTACACCATCACTTTACAACCCCACACAGTATCACAGCAGGACAAACACTGGCATATCCGTTTAGGGCAGAGGCCATACCTCCCAACTGTCCCTAATTTTCAGGGATGTCCCTGATTTTGAAACAAATTTTAGCTCTGTCCCTCTGAATCTCTCCAAAAACTACTGACTTTGGCCAGAAAGGTGGTGAATTACACTTAATGAATAATGACAATAATTAAGAGTTAGACACTTCTTTTACTTCAGAAAAGGTATATTAATTCATATGCTCTGATTCTCTCAATGTCTCAACTTAATGGCACTAATATCTTAAAAATGTTTCTGACTGTCCCTGACTTTTTCTTTACCTTTCCCTGAGTCTGTTCAAATATGTACCTGAGTGGTTGAGAGGTCTGGCAGAGGCAGAAACACAGAGACATATCAGCCTTTCTGCTGTTACACACTGTGCAAATAGCTTTGGAAGGAGTTTCAGAAGCATACCCTTATGTAGGAATACAACACTGAAATACAAATGGATGTAGCCATGTACTGGTAGCAACCAACTGTAAGAATGCCATTGCTCTATTGCTGAAAAGACCTGTGTGGTGCACAGACAAAAAATAACAGGCTATTCTCTGGCTATCATGTAGATAGGTCCACAGTTGGGATTTACGCAGATAGACTACTTGCCTTGATAAACTAACATGTACACAGCAAACCTGTAAGTCCAGCAAGATAAAATCCACACAATACTACTTACGTTATCTGTACTTCTGCAACCCTACCCAAATGTAGAATATACCTGTGTGTGCAGGGTCTGCCACGGATGTAGGTAAGCATACTCACAGTACTGAAATGTGTCCAGTTTTCCTGAGCAGCTTGTGCTAATGTCAACACTAAAAAAGCACAAACTGTTTAGAACTGAGTAAATGAATATTCACAGTATAGCAGTTCACAAACAATTCTTGTGCCAAAGGAATACATCTCAATAACTAGCTTTGTATGGCAGTTAATTGTAAAAGTTGAAAAGAAAGTACATCTTTCCATGTATCTTGGGG
Source organism: Protopterus annectens (assembly GCF_019279795.1). Classification (NCBI taxonomy): domain Eukaryota; kingdom Metazoa; phylum Chordata; order Ceratodontiformes; family Protopteridae; genus Protopterus; species Protopterus annectens. The sequence continues at coordinate 1,307,974,719 of NC_056733.1, forward strand.
TAGCATTTTAAGGGGTGAGTACATTTCTACACTGCCAAGTGGGTACTGGAAGCAGCAACATTAGGTCTGAGTACGAAATGTAAATCTCTGGCTACACCCCTGGCTTCTGATATAAGAACAATACCAACCTTCTGTCTTAAACAATGATATCCACAGCAAACAAGGATGATCTCCATCTTGGAAAGCTGAAAGGGCGACGCCTACATGAGTTAGCAATTTATAGTACTGGGTTGCTATGACAGTGATTACTGCAATTACTAGACAGCAGGCTGCATGCAATTAGCAAATGGTGTCATGTAATGTAATCCCACAACAACTGTTGGTAAACATCCACAGAACAAGTTGTGTGGTATCACATGCTCATGTGCAAATTCCTACAAAAGCGGGCTGCAATCTCTGCCAACAAACTCAATCACTCTATTGCAGAGACTGACAGAGAGACAGACAGAGAGAGAGAGAGAGAGAGAGACAGAGAAAAGGAAAAAGAAAAATAAATATTACCAAATCATACAAAGGAAAGTTATGTGACGCATATGTATTTACCGGCATGTAGTAGATGTTATTGAAGAATAATCTACATAATGTGAAACATTCATATGTGGCAGCAGTACTTATTTATGCACAGATGTTCTGCTTAACTACTGCTATGGACAATACTGTGTGTACCTGTGGGCAGTGGGACATACCTGTGAAATGTGCAGCTCAGCATTAAATGTCAAAGATCTGATCCATGTTATCTGTATTCCGTACAGTAGTGTGGCCAATGGCTGTTGGGGGGATTAGCGCTGACATTATATAAACATGGGTGTGACAGAACAACACATGCATGATAGTCATGTTAAAGTGTAGCTTAGCATTGGCAACTGCTGTAGCAGTCTAGTATGCTTATCTAGCATCTGTAGCCATATATACCCCCCTAATGTTAGTGTGTGTTCATATGTGACACCTGTTTGTGTGGCAGCAAGGCCCAACAGTTCAGCTGTGAGGTCCAGGGACTTACAACAGTGTGGGCCTTGTGTGTGTATGCCACACACATACGTAGAAAAATATATGTGTCATATAAATTCACATCTGTATATGTGCATAGAGCAGGGGACATATTGCAACTGTTTGTGAAGGGTGGAGATATATATGTTGGTGAAGGTTAGTATGCGCATATTTGTATGTAGGTTTTAGTGTGTGACAAACAAGACAGCATACAGTGCTGGTATATGACATGTGGTGGTTAAACACTGTGGGTGGTTTGTTCAGTTTGCAATGTTGAAGCCAGAGAGGCCTGCTAAAGCTACCTGGGCTGTGAACACCTTCAATGCATTTATCCCAAGACTGTGCAATTTTATTACATTACTGTACACCTTACATCCTTTGTATAATTGATATTCTCACTATGAAAGGTGAAATGTATATGTGCCTACACACATATATATATATATATATATATATATATGTATATGTACACCAATGGATGTGTATATGTATATATATATATATATATATATATATATATATATATATATATATATATATATATATATATATATATATATATATATACTCATACACACCTACATCTACTTGTTGCAATAGATTCTCTGTACTGTTGACTGGCTGTGATGGTCAATATGTTTATGAATACTTCAAATATATGCATCTGTGGGATAGCTTAGTGGGAAACTGTTTATGTCATGGTATTATGGGTAATTGCTTTGATCCTAGCAAAAGCTATGTATTCTGTTGCTAGGAAGAACATGTGCTATTGCATACAGTATGATTAAGTCACTTGGTTTTAACTAGGGTATGTCATTGGAGGCTAAAGCACTACATCTATGATTATTGATTGGTACCGATGTTGAATCCAAATCCTGTGTGTACTGTAGTACTACTTGAAGCTCTGGGCATGTACAGCAAAGTATGGTGTATGTCCAGATTGCTTGCATCCACTGTTTTGTGTGGTCCCTGTATTCATCACAGATTACATTTCTCAAGATTAAGGTTGTGTAAGTACTGGAACACAGTACTGTATAGTACACACTGAAAGCTTATCTGGGTTGTCATACCTTTGTGTCCTGTAATTATGTCTGATGTGTGTGTAGTTATGTCTGTAACATGTCCTTTGACATATGTGTGGTAAAACATATAACTGTGTATCTAGCAACATTCATAGTGTACTACAGCAGTATGCAACATATATTCCCAATTGTGCACATATTTTGGCTACGGGTTTGCCATTAACAAGTTGTGTGGTATAATAATAATACATTTACTAGACCTTACACTCATTGTGGTGGATGATATATTTCTTTACACATCAGCTTGATGTATATCTGCTGTGGCTAGATGGTGCATCGTGTTGCATACAGTGTGCCAGGTACTCTTGTATAGTCTTATATAGTGATATTATTTTGTTGCTGTGCAGAACATGGTTCATTAGATAGAGAGTGAGCAAGGCACTTTCAAGTAGTTGTGGGGAGAGCAGTGATAAGTGGCAATTAAATGTTTCACTCTCGGTTAGCTAATAGGTTGCTATATATGGCAGTTCAGTGATATCTGTACTGTATAATGTTAAATGTGCCATATGACTTGCTCAGACATATTTTCGTATTTATGTCTTCCCGGGATCATGGCGCATCACAGGAACCCCAGTTACAGTAGTGCTGAAGATGATATAATTACTAGCAGTATGATTCAGCACTACCATCTCATGTTCTCACGAACCAGCCAGGACCAGCAGGAGCGTACTGTAATGTGGCAAGATGTTGTCCGCGGGTTAAATGAGGTAGGCCTGCATAACCGGACATATGAGCAGGTACGCCACCACTGCAGTGATCTACTCTGACATGTCCGTCAGCATGCTGCTGATGTGCGGAAACAACAGCTTGCAACAGGAGGTGGTGTTAATATCCACCCCCACTCACCAGAGTGGAGGAGCTGCTCCTAAGCCTGGTGGCACCTGCCCAACAACATCAGCAGCAGACATACACCATGATGGAGGTTGGAGTCACCCAGCAAGCACACATGGAGCATGCAGGTAACATGGCATAGCTGTAGACTACTGTTATCTGTACTGGTAGATCATGCATATGTGAGATGTGGAATGTGTCATTCAAAGATGTGGAGCCTGTTGTTGTGCAATACTGATCATTTGGAACATAATATGTAGCCCTGTGAATGTAAACTGCTGTTGTACTGTAAGATTGCAAACACACAGTAGCAATGCCACAGTTATGGCCACTGACAAACTGTCTCATCTCTATGCAGTTTCCTCTGGGGTGACATCAAGGCAGTGGACAGATGCTGGTGAGTGTGTTCTACATTTATTATTGCAAATAAAAAGTGCATGTCATAGTTAAGGTGTAGGCCATGTACACATGTAACACACCTACCCATAATGTATGCTGTGCATGTTTGGTGTAAGAGCACGCACATCTCACTAATGTGATTAGCTGCCTCAAACACATGCAATACCCAGACCATCTCAAACAAATGTGGCTAGACTGTAGTGACCATTGGATAGGCACAGTTGATACTCAACATGCACATAACATACACATCTATGTCATACACAGAGCATTTTAACATGCTACATATAAAGGATTCCCAAACCCTCTGTAAAGACACACTCCAGTATCCAAAATTTCATCCACACATTACACATAATATACCTGAGGGGTAGAGGCCTATCATGGGTCATTTAAACACTCTGCAACACACTACATATTCATGTCAGGGAATGCTCCTTATTGACCTCCTTACAAACTCACGTAACAACTGGTTGTGAAATGGTGAATGTAGCCAAGGTAGTATAGTTCTGGCAAAGCATGATTAGTGCTGGTTTGGGAAACATTTGTAATAGCCTTGAGTGACCACATGATGTTTCATGATGATGGCCTATGGTACTATACCTCATCCAGTTATTGTAACCACAGTACTACACATACATTTCATTGCTATACACCTTAATGTTGTGTGTGTGCACACATATGCACCTCTAAACAATATGCATACCAATCACTATTTGCACAACTGACACATATATGTTTTGTGATGCTATTGAGTGGCTAGGTCGTATGACACACATTGGGTATGTGTAGTGTTTAAATATGCAGTTGTGTTTTAGCATGCCATGTCATGGATGAGACTGGCAAGTCCACAATATGATCTACACTCACCATAAGTACTGTACATTGGGTATGTGGTCGAATGGTATTTCATCAATTATACATGCACCACTGATGATGATGTGTGAATACTCATCATGCATGTGCTAAAAATGTGTCCACAATTATTTCCTAAAGACAGAGAGGCTGGAATCAGCATAGGATACCTATCTGACACACAGATACACATCCAGCAATGGTATGTACACCTGTGAGTTATGGTGCACAGTACATTACAGGGTTATTAATACCTGCACAGCAATGTTGTGTCCATATATGCATTGTGTTCCAGGGGGAGGCTCATCACCTAATAACAAAACACAAGCATCAAAGCCATGTATACTGTTAGTAACAAGGACTGTCTACACTTGCACTGCATGCTGTTGAGCAACATATGTCCTGCATGTTGACATGTGTGATATGACTGTTTTTCTTGTGATACTGTACCCCACCATCACCTGCTATTGTGTATGTTCTGAGAATGCTGGTGTGTGTGTCTGCTTTAGGGAGGAGTGTATTTTTGTGTGTGCACATGTATGTATGTGTGCATATGCGCATGTGTGCATGTGTGCATATGTGCTTGTGCGCATGTGCCCATGTGTGCATGTGTGCATGTGCGCATGTGTGCATGTGATCTGAAGTCATGATCAGGTCTTAAAGTGTGTTTCCTGTTTTCCTCAAACAGGTGCTGAGGTGGGGCTGGTTCAGTACAGCAGGGAACCTGATGTCACTGATACAGACAGTGATGATGAGGATAGATGTGTTGAGGCACAGGCAGGTTTGTCAGGGTCTGTTGTTGGGCCACCAATTGACAGTACACAAGTCTCCAACCCATCCATGCACACAGTCATACTGCCTGTACATCCATCATCACCATTGCCCTTAGCTGAGGGACAGTGTACAGTTGGCACTGGCCAGGACAGTGTGGTATATATGGCACATGTATCAGGACACAGTAGCCATAGCCAGATGTCTGGAATGGTACCACATAGGCAGATGCCCAGGGGTTCTCGTCAGAGCACTGCTGGTCATGTTCCTGGCAGATGTGCCACACCTCTTTCTACCACACACATGTTCCAGGCTGTCATGGAGGCACAGGCACGAATGGAGCAGTATACCAGACAGGGACTAAGGGCATAGAGGGCTCATAACACCTCTGTAAATGACAGTATCAGTGCCCTAGCAGGTGCCATATGTAACTACACTGAGGTCATTGATAGATGTTGGGGTGAGACATTGGCTGTCCTCCACAATGTCATGTCCATGTGTCAGGACAGTGCGGGACGGTTGAGATGTCGACGTAGATGTATGCCAGCAACATCAGCAGCTGGAGGTCGCCGTGGACATCCAGCAAGTCACAACGGCTCCCATAGTGCCAGTACCAGCCCCAGCAATGTTGGGGGGGCTGACCATAGACCATCCTAGAAGACCACGTGCACGTGGCTCTGGCCAGTCCCAGCAGGGACCTGGATCCAGTGGACATATGTCAACCTCTTCAGATAGTACCCAGTCTGGATTAGTGCCTGATACTGTCTGTAGCACCCCTGCCAGGCACAGGTTCCATATCTATGGCCAGAGACAGTGATCTGTAAAGCCTGCCAGGTACAGTCTGTAGCTGTCTCACAAATACCCATATATGGCAGCCACATTGTGGAACTGTGTGCATGCAGACACACACACATAAACCAGAAACCTAGGGCAAACACATACCCACACATTACATCAACATTGGCCCATAACAGTACTCATAGCCCTCACACACACACTCACACTCACATGTCGATTGTATGGCTCAGTGTAGGCCTCTGGAAAACCAACAACACACCCTGTGCATATGATGAAACCTGTGCCATCTCCTGTCATCTGTAACATTGATGCAGGAATAGGCCAACATGGTGCTGATGCACAGGGTGACTTTAATAAAGTATAGCAATGGTTGGATGTGTAGCATGTTGTCAGCAGTAACGTGTAATGATATCCTTGAAGGTGTAGCTGAGCAGGCATGATGCATTAAAGCTGCAATTAGCAATGTTGTATTGTTTTCACCAGTGTTTATTCCAGTTGTGTTTTGTCTGCCCATGTGCCACTTGGCTGATGTGTGTAGTTATGTCAGCATGCGTTATACAGTGGACAGTAAGTGTGGTTTGCAGGTGTACATTTGTGAACATGGTAGAGGTGCACTGTCTGCATGTACATGCATATTGGACACATGGGCAGGGTGACATGCCCTGTATTGGCCAGTGTTAACACTCCATAGTTTCTATTGGTGGCCAGTATGCATTGTACTACACACATTTTGCAACTTGAGTACACGTGTGTGTATGACATGGGTTGACACTGTGCTGTGGGTGATGCTGCTGTTGCTATCTGTCATTGGTTTGCATTACTGAGGTTAACACTGTCCCAGCTGCATAATCCTTTAGTAATGCACACTGTTCACCTACAGGGTTGCATGGACCGTGATCTCACAAACACAAGAAATTCTCACATATACAGTAAAAGTGCATTAGTCTCATGGACCCCTGTCATAAACTAAATATATAATAGAAGGTGTGAAGTTGTACCATAAAAGAATTACATACCAAGAAGGGATAACCTCTCTGGACAGTATCATTGGGAAAATACAATCCCTCTATAAACATGCAAGGCGAGCTTCAAAATACAAAATGGCAAGGAATCCAAAGATAACACTAAAGCTTTCTTTAGTGTTGTTTATAATCTACTGGGGAAATCTCAGATTGGGTCACAGTTAATGTAAATGGTCACAAAGTACACTTATCTGACTGACATTACCAATTCCTTGTCAGACAGTTTGAATGCACATTTCACCACCCTGTCATTAAACAAGGGCCACATTTCCAGAAGAATGTAAAACCTGATGATTCACAGACACTCGAGTTAAAACATCTCTTTAACACAGTCCAAACCACAGTGGCAATGATACTGGACAGTGTCCCTGGCTGTGTCATACACAAGCTGACATATGAAGTCACCACTCACCTAAACACTCTGTCCAGATGCAGCCTCTATACAGGTTACATACTTGTGGAATGATGCATGGTAATGGTGTTCACAGTCCACAAGGGCTGAGCTACAACTTCTTCTTCTTCTTCCCCTTTTGGATGCTCCCATTAGGGATCTCCACAGTAGATCATCTGTTTCCATTTCTTCCTGCCCTCTGCATCTTGCGTTGTCATGCCATCCACCTGCATGTCCTCTCTCACCACAGCCATAAACCTCATCTTAGGCATTCCTCTTTTACTGTTACCTGTCGGCTTCATCCTTAGCATCTATTTCACAATATACTCTGCATCCCTCCTCAGCACATGTACAAACCAACTTAATCCTGCCTATCTGGCTTGGTCTACTAACCTTCAAACCTGGCCTGACCCTATAATATACTTATTCTTAAACCTGTCCACCCTCGTCACACCCAGTGCAAATGTTAACATAAATTGATTAAGGGTAGAACTACAACAGGTCCTGGAAACTCTCACCCTATAAGCCAGACAAATGTTATCTGGAAGACTATGGAGCACAGCATTATGGAACTCATTAACAGAGATGTTATGAACCTGCAAACACTGCACCATACCCACTTAGGTTCTCTAAAGGCCAGATCATGGCTCCTACACCTAGTAGACTTCAAGCCAGTTAACAAGGCTATAAGTGAGGGAGGGGAGGTCCACACAGCCAAGCTATAGCTCACCAGCAATTTATACCCATCCCACATTCTGGTATTATACATAACCTCAACAGACTGACCATAAATAATTGTTAGATGATGGCTTGACAACTGACACACAGATGTAGGACACATAGTAACATTTGCAGCCTCCATGTGCTATTCTATGCCAGTAACAAGTGGTATTCACCTGCACTCAGTCCTGGAACCACTCCTGTTTGGCATATAGCTTTCTTAGGTACAAGCAAACACAGTAGGGATATGTCTACCCATGTTTGATGAAAATGCATACTATGGGCTATACTTTATTCTAAAGATGACACACACCATCCTCCAAAAGGGTATAGGTTCATAGGTTCATAGGTTTATACTAGGCTATCTGCCCTAAGGCATTTATAAGCCTAGCCCAAATTATTGTGGCTTACGCCACCCCTTATATGAAAAAATACTGTGCCCATTAGTTTGTTGTGCCTCTGTCCAGCAGTGACCCAGAGATGATTCCCGGGGTAAACCTACGATCTCCCATCCACAGGTCTAGATTTCTCTTGAACAGAGTCAGCGAGGTGCTCTGCCTCACATGGACCGGGATTTTATTCCACAGCATAGGGAGTCTCTGAGTGATAAATCTATCCCTCCAGCACGTCCTATTTATATCCGTGCTAAGGTTTAAGTCGCTTGCTCTAGTGGTTTTGGTGGATTTGGGTTTTTGAGGTGGAGCATGTCCATTAATTCTGGGTTGGACATGGCCTTGTATGTCAGGCACATGTCACCTCTGAGCAGGCGGTATGCGACTGAATAGAGCTGGAATTTCTTCAATCTGGCAGCATATGACAGATTTTGGAGTCCCTTTATCCTTTTGGTGAGGAACTTTTGGGGTCTCTCCAATTGCTGCAGATGTCGGGTGAGATACATCCCGAATGGGGCATTGTACTCGATCATTGGTCTGATAAGTGAAGAGTACAGGGAACAATGACCTCACTAGATCTGGATGTGAATCCCTTCATGATCAGGTGGGCAATGTAGAAGGTCTTTCTAACCACTTTAGCAATGTGAGTGTCAAAGAAAGGCCACTGTCAACCTGGGTCCCCAGGTCCCTGATAACCTCTTCTGTGCTTAGTGGATTGCCACCTATATGGTAGCTTGGGTTACCTTGTTTTTCCCGAAGGGTATGACTATACATTTTTGGCGTTTAACTTCAGGCCATGGCTCTGGCACCAGCTATCTGTTTCCGTGAGTCCCTTCTGAAGGATATCAGTGTCGATGCACTTTCCACTATGGCCCAGTTTGCAGTCATCTGCAAACTTTGTCAATAAAGTCCTCCCATGTTGGCCTGTACTTCTGAGAAGTAGATGCCAAACAATAGGGGCCAAGGACCGAGCCCTGTGGGACACCACTTGTGACAGGCTTGGAGTCTGACACAGCGCCAGCAACTCTAACCCTGTGGGTTCTGTCCTTAAGCCAGTTTGCAACCCATCTTGTGACATATGGGTTTACATTTAAGCTGGTAAGTTTTCTACAATACCGAGTGGGGTATTGTGTGAAAGCCTTGCAAGGTCAAGGTAGGCTGTATGGACTGCCTTTCCCTCATCAATGGCCTTGGTGACTATTTGAAGAAGTCGACCAAGTTCAAAAGGCATGATCTTCCCTTGACAAAGCCAAACTGGGTCGGGTCCAATGTCTGCAAGTCCCTATATCTTTGTTTATGAGCTCCATTATGATCCTCTCCATAGCTTTGCAGACTAGACTTGTTAAGCTTATGGGCGGTAATTACCAGGGTCCGTGAGGCGCCACCTTTGTGGAGTGGGACCACAGTTGCCGTCACGCCACTCCTTGGGCACGTATCCTGTGGTAAGGCTGAGATTAAACAGCTGCCTTATGCGGGTTTAATTCCTCATTTAGCTCGTGTAGCACACAGCCGGGGACACCATCCGGTCCCATTGATGCTGTGTTTTTAGCTTTAGAGAGCAGCTTTCACTTGCGCATTTGAGATGTCGGGAGGCTACACTCGGCTGGGATAGTTATCTCTCCTTTAGGGAGAGGGGTGAAGTTTGCACTGAACCTGTCTGCCAGTATGTTGGCAATGTCTGTGGGTTCAGTGATTTTTGTATCATTTTGGACTAATTCTGAGCATATCTGTGAGTTTCCACCCAGGTTCCTAACATAGCTGAAAAAGGCCTTATGATTGTCCTTTGAATCTATGGCAATTTTTCTCTCAAAATTGGCCTTAGTTGATTTTATGAGTGCTCGTATTTTTTACTAATAATGATCAGGGGTGACTTCCCTTTTATGGATTTTGTTCTATCATGTAATAGCTTTCTCCTCTTATTGTAAAGTTTGTTAATGGCTGGGGTCCACCAGACTGGACGTTTGCCCTTTGTGGAAAGAGTCTTGGTTTTATTTGGGATTGCCTGATCCATGCAGTCCTGGAGGTGTTCATAGAAGGCATTTGTAAGGGCTTCCGCAGCTTGGGTTGTGGTTTCCTCTGACTCAGGGGCCTTGAAGGATACCACACCAGTCTTGAGTAGTGTGAAGTTTGCTTTAGAAGTTCTTCACTATGGTCTTTTTGTTTGGGGTGGGGCGGGATGTGGATTTCCAGTGAGATTAGTTTATGATCAGATCTCACCAATGAGGGATATACTTCGGTGTGGAGCATTTTGTCCCCATGTTTGTGACAATGAGATCTAGTATATTTTCTCCTCTCGTGGGAACAGTGACTAGCTGTTCCATGGCATTTGAATTTATGAACTCCAGGAACCGTTGGGCTAGAAAGTTAGGGCTTGAGTAATGTTCCCAGTCTATATTGGTAGTTGAAGTCACCCAATATGATGGTGTTTGGAGATACATTTATACCCTCCAGTGTCTTCAGGAAGGCTGTGTGGGGTTCCTGAGTTTGAGAGGGTGGCCTGTAGCATGCTACAATTTGTAGAGCAGTTTTGCCTATTGTTAGTTGCACCTGGATGGTTTCGAAGCTTCATGCGTTGCCACCAACCTGGAGGTGTGAGTATCCTTTATGAATATGGATACACCCCTCCTTTTGTGGAGTGGTCGGGTTTTGGGGCGGAGCATGATATGAGGTAAAACCTAATAGTGCGGGGTGCTCTCAGGAGCCTTGAACCAGGTTTCAGTTACAGCACAGACATCGATGTTCTCCATACTGAGAAGGGCCTCGAGTGCGTGCATTTTGAGATTTAGACTTCTGGCATTGAGCAGCATTACCCTCAATTTCTTCCCATTTTTGTTTTCTAGGGTGGTAGGTTTAGAATTTGAGCCTTGCCTAAAAAGGCACTATGGGGTGGCAAGAGCCTTAGCCAATATCCGGAATCCCAGGGTGACAGGTGCAAGCCGTCCCTTATGAAGCAGCGTGGCTTGTCAAGCATGTCATCCCAGGCAGACAGACACTGGATCCCCTTTGAATGACACCAGACATTAAGCCAATTGTTAAAGCTGATCATCTTGTCTCTATATTGTGGCATCATTCTTGGTGAAGGAAGGATACTGCTCAGGGTTAGGGTCATACCTGCCTGGGCTACATAATCAGAGAGCTCCTCTATGTCTCTTTTCATGCAGTCCAGGAGGTGCGTCTCAGGTCGTTCACACCAGCATGGACAATGACTGTGTCATATTTGTACTTGCTGTGGGTGACCCAGTGCTTGTGTTATGTGGCAGATTCTAGCCCGATAGGCAGCTTACTGTGACCCTCTCCTTGTTCAGCCTGGTGAGTGGGACGTCAGTGTGTCTGACTATGGAGTCACCTATGACAAGTATGTTTGGTGTTGTATTTGGCCTTAAGGGCTGTGACTGCTTTGCACACTGCTTTTGTGGTTTATGTGTTGCTTGTGGGGTGTCTTGAGGTAGCAGTTGTTTGGGTGTCTGCTTTGGAGGCCTCTGCTGTTTAGGTAAATTTTACTCAGAGCCTCCAGTATGTCTTTGTGTGTTTATGTGTTTGATTCAGTGGAGTGGTAGCATTATGTGAGGCTGGTTTTGTGGTGTGTGTAGTTGCCTTCTCCTCCTGTCTGGTCTTGCCAGTCCTGAGTTGAGAGAGCTCAGCCTCCAGTTTGGCTAAATAGCTGCATCTCTGCAAGTATTTGTGTTATGTGGGAGGAGGAGAGGGTTGTCTGTGTACATGAGGCAGTTATAACATTGCCTCAAGATTCCCAGATTCACCAGCTGGACCAGAGAGGAGATTGACAACTGACCTTTGGACATGCTAGAATAATATTGGGAAATCCTTAATTGAAAACAAGGGCCAGTGGGGAGTGAGGGTGTAGTGCTTTTAATTTTTAGTGCTGACTTATATAATTGCTTTAGTGAGCAAGTGCCAGGTAACTTGAGTGCAATGTGATACAAGTAACTAAATGCAAAAACGACAAACAGTAACTTTCTTTCAAGTGAAACAAGGAAATAAGTACAGTAAGCAATGCAGATATCACTAGTGATCCACAGAAGCACTGAGAAGTTGCGTATTAGGTGAATTAGCTTCCAGGGAAATAACAAGCAAACAAACAACAAGTATATAAACAAAGCTAGATTCAGTAGGCCTGGATCTAGTCTATGCTAGAGCAAACAAGGTGAACCAGTATCATAGAGACAGATACCTGATGTCAAACTCATGCTGTAAAGCGATAAGCCAAAGAAAGCATAGTTATCCACTTTTAGAAAACAAAGTATCCCCAGAGTACCACATAGGTAGTAGCCCCCAAAATGTGGAACAGGTACTAATGTATACATAGAACCATGTGTTTAGTCATCTCTCCTTTGATAATCACATTACCAAAGGGTTTTGGAAATCCCTCTGTGGAGCACATAAGCAATAAAGGGTTTGCATGCAGATCCACAGAGGTTGTTGCACACCTATAATGATTAGTCATCTTTGCCAGACTTTGCTTGCTTTGGAACAGGTTTAAAATATACCTCAAGCATAAACCCTCACTCACACTCTTCGATAGAAACCGTGATGAGTGGATGTGAAACAGAAGATGTAGCCCAGGGATCACTGCAGCGGCTAAGCTTGTCACAAGCATACAGAAGTGACCTAAGGTCTGAAACGCACCAGCACGCTCTGGCAACGATAACAGATGCATTCATGGAGAAAGCAGAGTACCCACCTACGAAATAATTGAGGTCACATGTATGTATATGGATTTTCACCACAGCTACCTTACATGTGTAATGCACATACAGTTGTCATTGTGATATGTCATACACTAGAAAAATCAAAACCCACTCCACATTGATCAATGGTGTCTCACACACACACAGTCAGTAAGTGCAAGATTCAGACTCCTTCCTAACTACATTATGATACTACAGCAGTATGCATTTACACGACACACTATACACATTACTGGGATTTCATCTTTCCACAGGTATATTTGTAGGATGGTGACAACAACAGACTTGTCAAAGATGAGTATACCACTTTTAAGGGGTGTGAGTATTCTCCAAAATGGTTGCTCCTCCCCAGGGAGACTCACAGTTGGCAAAGGGAGGATTCAAACCCCTACCAAACTACATTATGATACTACAGCAGCATGCATTGACACAACACGCTATATACATTACCTGGATTTTATTTTTCCACAGGTATATTTGTAGGATGGTGACATCATCAGACTTGTCAAAGATGAGTATTCCACTTTTAAGGGGTTTGAGTATTCTCCAAAAAGGTTGCTACTCCCCAGGGGGGCACACACACACACAGTTGGCAAGTTCAGGAATCAAACCCCTACCTAACTACGAAATGATACTACAGCGGTACACATTTACACAACGTGCTATACACATTACTGGGGTTGTATCTTTCCACAGGTATATTTATAGAATGGTGACATCATCAGACTTGACAAAGATGAGTGTATCACTTTTAAGGTGTGTGAGTAGTCTCCACAAAGGTTATTTCTCTCCAGGGACACACACACACACAGTTAGCAAGTGCACGATTCAAACCCCTACCTAACTACATTAAGATATGACAGCAGTATGCATTTACACAATGCGTTATACACATTACTGGGAGTTCACATTATCACAGGTATATTTGTAGGATGGTGACATCATCAGACTTGTCAAAAATGAGTATACCACTTTTAAGGGGTGTGACTATTCACCAAAAAGGTTGCTATCTGGAGTAGGAACTGCAACTGCCAGATATGTGTGGCCCACTGCTGTACTCAGACATGGCCTAAATGTGTGAGCATGCCCAGTATGACCTTTCAATATGTTGCTGACTGAAATTTGCTGGGCGGTCACGGTGGTGCAGCGGTTAGCGTTGCCGCCTCACAGCAAGAGGTTCTCTGGTGCGATTCTCAGCTGGGGTGCCTTCTGTGCGGAGTCTGCATGTTCTCCCTGTGGTCACGTGGGTTTCCTCCGGGTGCTCTGGCTTTCTCCCACATCCCAAAGACATGCTGTAGGTGGATTGGACACTCAAACTTGGTCCTAGGCATGCATGTGTGCCTTCTGTGGACGGTTGGGCACCGGGCTGGCAACTTCACACTGTAAAACTCCACTGCCAATCATGAGCAGACAGTTGATCTGTTGTGGTGACCCATAACTGGGAAAAAGCTGAAAGAAGAAGAAGCTGACTAAAATTTGCTAAATTTGTTTAAGTGTGTGAGCATGCCCACTATGGGCATATATACTATATGTGTGTGAAAAATCAAGTTGGTTTTTACTTCAGGGCTCACCTTTGTGTTGTACATCGACAGGAAGCATGCTGTGCCTGCAGGGCTTCCATGAGTCAATTTGCAGAGACTTATCAACATTTCTATATACAGGGGGGACAGCTATTGTTTGTACATTTCTACCCTGCGGGGCACACCTGATTGTTACTGTGGGTGTACATAGGATGAGGGGTACACCTGACACTTATACACATTTGCTAGGCCTGCACTGCTATGTCAGGTACTCCATTTCAGTCTGTACTGTTGCCTATTGTACTGGCTTAAGGCATACCACTGTACTACAGACCTTAGCTTCCAATTACACACATATTAGTTTGTGACTTCATAGCCTACCTAACCCACATCACACTGCCTGGCCTGCTGTTATCTGTCTGCATAGGCCTGGGGGGAGGTTACACATATGCCTCTTCAGAGGGCATGATACAGGATTTGTTTGTGTTTACATTTGTTGACAATTCTCCTGCTAGCTGTGACTGTTAGGTATGTGACCCCTACAACTGGCATGTGTGAGTGACTTAAGTTATGTCTGTGCCAGTTAAATGCTGTCATGGCTTAGTGGTTCAGTACTGTCACTATAGTGCACAGTATCCGGAGTTCGAGCCCTGTCACTGCTTTTTATTTTCCTGCTGGGCAGACCTAACTGGTTAAGGAACAGTAAAGCAGGTGTGAGCGTGTATACCCGACTTTGCTCGACTTTGCCCGACTTTGCCCAACACTGCCCAACGTTGCCCGATGTTGCGCTGGTTAGCAAGGTGTGCAGCTACGCACAATTATATTTAAATATGCTCAATACTGTTAAATGTGCTTAGCAGTGCTTTATATTGCTTAAAATAGGGCACTCATGCCTCAGGTGGTGCTGCAGTGCTGCCTATGTTGGATGCACATAGTACACTCCCTATGCATGTTTGAAAACAGGTAGTATCAAGTTAGGCATCCCTTTTACTGTATGTGCAAGTCAGAGAGAGGTGTCATTTCCAGGGTTCCTACTGAGTCAGTGTATGTGCTATGCGTTGCCTCTTTGCCAAAGCCAGGGCATAGTGAGCACACCTCCTTCTGCCTACTAGGGTAGGCTCAGTTTGTTCCTCCTCCGAGTCACGCTGTGCCTGTGCAGGCCTTGGCAATGGTGGGGGGCTGTTTGGCCCTGCCCCATGCTGTTCCTGCTGCAGCTGTTTCCACAGGATCATAGTGTATAGCATGGCACATACTATGACAATTTGGGTACATGTAGTTGGTGAGTACTGCAAGGCTCCACTAGATGTGTCCAGGTACCAGAACCGTGACTTGAGCATCCCAAACACACGCTCAATTATGTTTCTTGTTTGTGTGTGTGCCTCATTATGGAGTTCTTGTTCGGGTGTGTGTGCATTTCTGATGGGTGTAATCAGCCACGGCTCCAGTGTGTATCCAGCATCCCCCACTAGGTGACCGTGTGGGATGTCCCCATTGGCAAATCTCTGGTACAGCTGCGTCAGATGTCAGATGTGGGAATTGTGATAGCTTAGAGGGCAGCCAGCACACACATTCATTATTATGTCCTGAGCATTGCATATGACCTGGCAGTTGATGGAGGGGAAGCCCTTGCGGTTGATGTAGACCCTACCCCGTTCACCGGGTGGTGCTTTGATGTATATGTGCATGCAGTCTATTGCACCCACTACCTCAGGGCATTCTGCTATTTGGTGGAAAAGACGCATATTGCTGGCCAATGCCTCACGGGAATTGGGGAAATATATGTGGTCACCAACATGTGCTGACATGGCATCCAGGAACTGGTGCAGTACCCTGGATGGTGATGCCTGTGAAATCCCCATCATATCACCAGTTGGTCTCTGGAAGGTACCTGTAGCTAGTATTCTTAGACCAACACATACCTTGGTATCCACTGGGATGGGTTCCCCTCTGTTGGTTCTGTGTGTGAGGCGTGGCCGGCACAGCTCAACAATTTGCTGCAGGAGGTCTCTGTCCATCCTATAGTGCTCCACTATCTCCAGCTCATGTAGCCCCTGCTAGGTTACCCTGGGTCTGTACACTCTTCTCCGTCTCCTCACTGTGGGTTTCTCAGCAGCATTCACAACATCACCACCCTCAGCACCTTACACTTGTTGGCTTATGATAGCAAGAGCAGCCCCTAACATTTTGTCTGACTTAAGCTTTTTAAGCTTTCCCTCTTTGTATACTGCAGTATTGCAGAGTTCTTGGGAAAAAAAAGGGGAGAATGCTGTTTGCAGAGTTTAAAGTGCTGGGCTGGGCTAGTCTGCTGCCTGTGTAATTGGCTGATTCTGATATATTTCACCTGGCAGCTCTGCTAGTTCTCCTTGGTTAACTTCCTGCTACTTCTTTTCCTTCCTTTTCCCTTTCTGTTTCTGCCCGGGGCAGCACAGCACAAACACGCGCACATGCACGCACACGCGTGCACAGGCTGTGGGGATGTTTGCAAGACATTTCAGATATTTTCACAGTTTGCACCTTTGGTTTCTGGTTTTCAAATAGAACAACTGTAGACACGCCTCTTGCAATCCTGAGCAACTCAGGGCAAATGCAAGACACTGTGCTCCAATTAGCTTACAGCCTTTCTGACATACCCCCTCATGATGTCACCTATATTCTACTCTACTACTCACCTACTCCTACACTTACACTCTTGGGACATCGCTCACATGCTGGGGAAAATTGGGATTCACTGTCCTTATCCTCTTTGCATGGGATTGTCTACTAATGCATGGTTACATCTCTCACACTGAGCTCCCCCCCCCTTAGCAATCAGTACTCAGTGGCCATGTTGTCTTCAGCCTGCCATTCTCCTGCATGGCAGGATAAGCTTTTTAGTGAAAATGCCTATTTTTGGCTATTTTTAAATTGTTTTCTTGTTTTTAAAGTGCCGCACATTTGCATGGTGCTGTGCTATGTTTAAACATCAGAGATCGGGGAAAAAAGTTAGATTTTAATAATTTTAAACATTTATAAATGCCAATGGCCTTATATTTGGCCATTGGCATGCTTCCTCAACTGTATGCATTCTTTATTTGGAGCTGTCATAGCTCCGTTTAGCTATTTGCAGAAAGATACTCCGTTACCAATGGAGTACATTTCTGCAGATAACACTAATCTTCCACGGACAGGTTAGTGTTTCCTAGATTGCAAATTTACCTCATTTGCATAACTTTCAGCAGCAAATGAGGTAATTTGCATACCATGACACTGTCCGTGCAAGAGTAGCTTTAGCAACTCTCGTGCACGCCCCTGCCGGCTGTTCCTGGATCGCACGGAAGACATATTGCCTGTTTGACGTCTTACTCTACTCTACAACTCCATGCAAGCTTTCGTAAATCCAGCTCAATGTGTTTACTGTGACTTATAAAATTTGATGTAACAACTACAACCTAAAGAATAATAGCACTATAAAATAGTTTGTGCTGAATAGTTTACATTTTATAATTCTTTCATAATCCTTATGGTTCCAGAGATATGAACATTTGTTTGAAATGTGAGGACATAATTTGATTCTGTCAAAAGTATTAGGTTCTGCCCATTGGAAGTTACAGTGCAAACTTGCTGAGCTCCATTGGAGTGACTGAGTTAAAAGTGGGATAAAGAATAGAGGGAGTAGTGTACAAAGTTAAAGTTTTTTCCTGACTGAAAGTGGGAACAGCGTATCTGTTGTTGAAAACCTGACCTGGGATCACAAGTTTACTGCAACCTTAACTTTGACCACCATGTGTCTACTCTAGTAAGGAAGGCTTTCTATGTAGCACACTTGATTAGTAAAGACATCGGCCTTAGAGCAAAAGAGATTATAACCCCTCTGTACTTGGCGCTAAGCTGGCCCATAACTGAGTAAAATTCCCCATTCAACATGTATCATACAAAGCACCTGCAGACTCTGGAAAGATCTCAAAGGTTTCTAACAAAGAAGATCAAGGAGCTCCAGTCTATGCCTTACACAAACCAACTAAAATCCCTGTCACTATACTCTGTCATATAGACTAAGTAGGGGAGATTTATGCCTGGCCTACAGAGCAATCTAAGACTCAAACCTAATGGGCTTGCTGCATATCAGAAAATCAAATGGGACTAGGGCTACCCATTCTAGGAACCTAAATATGACCTGCGACTCAAATAGGACATATTGGAGGGAAAGATTTATCTCCCAGTGACAGCCACATTTTTGGAACAGGCTACCAATTCATGTGAAACAGAGCACCTCTATGACACTGTTCCACAGGAACCTGGATGAATGGATGAGGCACTGTAAATTCCTACTGGGGATAGCATCCACAACCCTCCTGGGCATAGTCAGTCATCACTAAATGCAGTCATGGGTATTGACTAGCATTTTCATGGTATTAGATTGGGATGAAACTGCACAGGCTTAAAATGACCTCCGGTTCAATTGCCTAATAATCTCCTATGGTCCTATGATCATGTGACACTAAAACCACATATACAAGTTAATAACTGTCAGATTTGAACTACTGACCTTACTAGTTACACAATCTGAAATGACATGAATCATAATTGCCACAGAAGAAATCTGACTCTTAAGGGGAACGAGTGCACTTTTGAGAGGATGATTTCATCAGTATGTTGCAGATAAGAAGTTTATGTTAAAAGTGAGATAAATAGCAGATGTTAAAGTTTCTTCCTGAGTGGAAGTGGACGCAGCACATGTGTTGTTAAAACTTTATATACCTGACACTAGAACCACACACACACACACACACACACACACACACACACACACACACACACACACACACACACACACACACGCACACCCGCACACCCGGACACCCGCACACACACACACACACACACAGACACACACACACACACACACACAAAAGTACAAAGTATGAATTGCAAGGACATAGGAGAATTCTGACCTTTATACAGAGAGAGTGCCTTTTGACAACATGACCTCATCATGTGTTGCAGCAAAGAAGTTTGTGTTAAAAGTGGAATAAAGTGCAGAGGGAGCTGTGTTCAAAGTGTTCTCCTGAATGGAAACAGACACAGCACATCTGTTGCTAAAGCTTTGGGAGGTTGGAATAATGGTTGAGGTGTTTACCTTAAAGACACAAAGTGCAAGGTTTGATTCTCACATGGGTTAATTCACTAGGCTTAAAATGGCCCATGAGAGCAGTTAGCCTAGTACTAATCTATGAACCTATGAACTTGCTTGACACTAGAATCACATGCATACAAGTTCACCACTGTCAGATTCAATCCACCTACCTAACTAGTTACATAATCTAGAGAATACAGTATAAAATGCAAGCACCACAGGAGAAGTCTGAATTTAAAAATGTGAAAAATGCACATTAGCAAATATTATAATTTATTTATTTATTTTATTTTACATTTGTTGACTGGGCTAGTCCAGCTGAATATATGTCCATTTTCAGTAGAGGACCGGGGAGAAAAGCTCCACAAAACACAGTATTATTTATATTACATGACAGTTTTTACAGATGCAGGTACATTACAGATTTTAGCAATTCTTTACATTTCCTTACATTTCTGCTTAAACAATCTTTATACATATCATATATGGATAGCTATAAGAAGATATTTATAATGACATTAGATTAATATGTAAAAGCACACTCTCTTTATGGTTAACAGAAAAACAACTAGTTTATACAGGCATAGTGACAAGTACCCAGAGATAAGTGAGGTAGTTAGTCAGGGTTAGCACAAGGGCATAACCAATGTGATTTAAGGTATATTTTCAGTTTGTATTTAAATAGTGTTATTGAGGAAAGGGAGGTCAGGTCACTGGGGAGTGAGTTCCAGGTTTTGCCCACAGTATTAGAGAATAAAGAGTCACCAGCCATATTGCTGAGTTTACCTATTTGTACAAGTAGTTTATTTGATGAGCGTAGGGTCTTAAGGTTATTGTAGGGAGTGATAATGTTAGTAAGTATTGACATATTAGTAGGTTGATTTAGGATCTTGTGGGCAACTGCTAATTCGTTAAATAGTAGTAGATTTGGCAACTCTAGCCATCCTAGTTGCTCAAGGTTATGACAATGATGGGTTCTGAAAGTGGAGCCAGTGGTGAATCAGGCAATATTATTGTAGGAGATAGCCAGCTTGTTCAGGCTGTTTTTACACAGATTAGTATATAGGGGAGGCATAGAGGAGAGTAGAGATTAAGTGGGTATGGACAATAGTAGCCCTGGCAAATGCAGTCAAAAAGGGTTTGATCCTATAGAGGGAGCCTAGTTTTTTGCTGACTGTTTTTATAGTACTGTTAATATGAGTATCAAAGTTAAGGTTGTTATCAATTAGTACCCCTAGAAGTTTTGTAGTGGGATCAGGAGATATGATAGTACCATTGTTTGATATAACAGTAAAGTTAAGTGGGGAGGCCCTATGGGTGGGAGTAAATAGTAAGAGTTTTATTTTTTTTTTGGGTTCAAGATGAGGCATCGGTGCAGAAGCCATTTCTCAACTGTATTAAACACATTTTGGGTTAGGGTCTGCAGTTCTGATGGAGAAGTGGCTGAACATATTAATGTGGAATTGTCTGTGTATTTAATACAGGTAGCTTGAGGTATTACAGAATGTAGGTAATTAATAAAAATAGAAAATAGGAGAGGGCCTAACATGGAGCCTTGAGGGACACCAAGACCATAACTTTACTGAAATGTGGAAAGTGTGAAAATGTTTCCCACCACTGTAAAAAAAAAGATGCAAGATTAATTAATGGGATGCAGATATAGAAGCGTGCCACTGCCAAAGGCAGTTGCACACCTGATGGCAACATATTAGTGCTTGTGTAATCATATCTTGATTTGTTGAACTTAAAATGGGAATTAGCATAGTCTGTGGTGCTCCATGCTTACCTTAACACAAAAAGCAGTATACACATGCAACCATGTCTGACTCTGACAGAATACAGAACAGATATGTGTTATGGAAATGTTTTGTGTCTCATGTTTACACATTTATCATGACAATTGCAGTTTGTCACTCCTTATATGTATGATATAGGTTAATTACAAAGCACATGAGGGACAAGCATGTTATTGCTGGTGGAAACATGAATTCTGAAAATAGAATTGAATCAAGGATGCTTATTTGATGACGCAGAAGTGGTGAAAAGAGGGGGACATTTGAAGACAGGGATACATATACACACATACTAAAAGATTAGGTTATGGTTCATTTCTGCACATATTCGTGTTGTGTTTTATTGCTATGCATCTTTTGATTTATAGAAATTTGCAAAATCAAATGTATGCCTTTTCCTAATGCCTCCAGTTTTCAAAGATTCTCAAGATATTCTCAAAGGTAAGGATGACAACAACAACAAATGTTACCATGCTGAAATGTGTACATAATTTGAAATTCTGTACACTTCAAATGTATTGCTGTGTAGAAAACAGTGTTTCCAGAATGGAGGAAGATGGTGTAGGGCAGTGGAAATATAATGAGGTCATAAGGAAGATACTGTTGTTTGACAACATATTCAGCACACACTTACACACATACTATTATGTGAAAACCTTAAATAAATGCATGAAATACATCTAGATTCCAACTATTGAGAGTATAAAATAAAAGAATACAGGCTGGGGGATTATCTCAGCTGAGCACATAGGAAGTCAAGAATTTTTAAGTTGATCTGGCAACAGATTGAAGCAAAGGAAAATGTAGGAATCAGTCTTTAACACAGTAAGGATAGAAGCAACATCTCATAAGGTGTATATGATATGTTATCAGCCAAACACAGATGTTACATGAAGTGTCTCAAAATAATACTATTAGTCTCTATTTCTATAGCCCAGTGAGGTAAGCATATTTTCATGATGAGAAGTATGGTACTGCTACAGAAATTAAAATCATCAGCTTTTGCATAAGACAAGAAATGGCATTTACTGTCACTCACTATTGGTGTGCAATGCAAAGCTTCACTCAAAAGCTGAGGATACTAAATGGGGGAGAGAGATTAGGAGACGGGCAGAGACATAGAAAACAGATTTAATTATGGTTCATTGCTGTACATCTTTGTGTTCTGTTGCTCTTCAGTTTGTCATCATAAATATTCAGTCATGAACCATACAAGACAGTGTTCCCAACAAGACACAAGCATATTACCACAGCAGCAGGATAACGGTGTGTTAGGAAAATGTGTAGATAGCACTTAACTCACACAAAAGAGTCTTTCAAAACATTCAAAAACACTTTGGCATACATCTGTATTTAAACCTTGACAGTATTCCAAAACAAATCTACCGTCATGAGTATTAGTTAACTACACCACATCACAAATGAACTGCTACTTCACAATGTTCAAATCTGACAACAGAATGAAGCAACTGGGAATGTATGTATCAGTCTTTATTGCACTTATGACAAATGTAAAATCCCATAACAGGTACATTACATCAAACGGCATAATAAATATGAAACAGTAAAAAGTGATGAGAAAAGTGGGAACAGATAGGTACATGGAGACAGAGATACAAATAGACAAATAATGTTATATTTTTCTGGGCTATTTTTGACATCACTGTGATGTGATATTGTTATGTTTTTTCCTGATCAGTAATCTGTGATGCTATGTACAATCAAATGTTTCCAACAGGGATCAAGCAGGGGTTGAAAAATAGAAATATGATTGTGACATAATCAGAATAATGTTTGATTAGTAAGATATGCAGAAAATGCTTGCACATATAATAATAATATAAAGGAAATATTAAATATGACTTTCACATATTTCTGGATTCAAACCCTTGCCAAAAGCATTTTACTGAGCTGTGAATTATATCAACACACCACAAAGGAAATGTTACTTCACAACCTTAATTTTATTAGTTTGCAGGATCAGTTACATCAAACCCAGTCACTAGTATGGTTTCTGTATGAAGGAAAAAAAGCTGCACAAAAAACAATTGAAACAAATAATCCAAAAAATAACTCAGCACCCAACATATATCCCAAGTCAGGTTTTGAAAACCAATTTTATTTGGACAAAACAGAAACAAATATATACTGGAGTTGGCTAAATACCTTTTTCAATATAAATAAGCACATCATACTAAATTTCACTCTCTCTCTCTCTCTCTCTATATATATATATATATATATATATACACACACAAATTGTCACATGACATCACATTATATCATCCAATATGGATTTAAAAATATATCTAATCAATTGTATTATTTATTCAATCAAATAAAATGTTCTGGTGTGAAAAAAAATAGATAAAAAAAGAAAACAGGAAAGAGAACTCTTTACTTAAAACATAATAAAATCCCTCATTATATCAGTTGAAAAAGAGTCATCAGATTATAAAAACATTTTTTTCTTTTCTTTTCTCGAAAGCATATCCAACCACATAAGTTTATTATTGTAATTTTATCAATGCCAACAAACATTAGGAAGCTGTGATCATTTGGGATACTGACGTGTAAAAAGGAAGCAATATTACAACTATCTGATGGTAGATTTTGTCAGAAAATGGTTTTGGACTTGAACAAGAAATTTAAAAAGGAAAATTATTGTTGTTTTGAGTTTGGCAGTTGAGGAAGTCATCATTAGTAAAAATGTAGCTTCAGAAATGTTAATGATCCCAAGATGCAATCATTTTATATGTTGTACAAAATCAATAAAGATCCTTTCTAAATATTTAACATATTATTTAGAACCTTAGCTAAGTTTTCTTAAATCTTGGATTCAAGATACCACTGAGTTTCTTCAATTATTACAGAATTTACTAATGGAATTTAATTTGTTTATGTGCATGTTAGATGTGAAGTCATTATATACCAACATACTTCATTGGATTGGTTTAATGGATCCCAGGATTCAATAAATGTCTCACACAGCATGTGCCAACTAAAATGTGTTTTATTTTAACTAAGAATGTGGTCTTTAAATGAGAGGTGCTGCAACAGGTCTTTTGTTGCACCCCTCTATGCTGATGTGTCTGAGGTGTACCTGGAAGATCATTTGATTTATGATGTCAAGACTAGTAGAGAAGGGTGAAGGCTGCCAGCCTAGTCAGATAGAATTGTGCAGATAATTCTATCATTTGTAAATGTGGAATGTTGAACTTAAAACAATCTGGAAACATTGCCATCTGCTGTAAGGGAAACTAAGTCAAGCATTTCAAATCTTTCTTTTGCAGTTAAAATTATTTCAAATCTATCCTTTGATCTGTAGAGCTTGGAGTCAGTCTGTCTGAGCTAGCACATTATTTCTATTGTTTTAACTTAAGGAATAATTACTAGAATTTACATGTGGAATGTCATTTATTGCTCTAAGTGTAAAAGAATGTAAATGCAGTTTCTGTGTGGCCTGGTAACCAGGAAGGTGTAAAAGATGATGCAATGTTTAGCAGAACTGCAGTTTCAATTTAAACAGTGAGAACCAGAGATTATTAAGCATTTTGAACTTGGACATCTAACTCAGCACTGCCTGTTGTCTTAAGTAAGTTATCTTAGAAGTGTGTTTTCTTGTAGAAATAGCTAGGACTATAAATATTAGACTAAGTGTTTTTTTCTGTTATGTCAGAATTGTACTACTGAATTATTTTAAGTTTATGTGTGATCTCTGAACTCTTGAATAGCACTGTGGTGTAGTTGTATTGTCTTGTGATTTTAGTATTTATCATTAAATGTTTTTAAACCCATTTCAACTGTGGCTGGTTTATGTAGAGATAAATTAAGGTCTAGAGTACATTGCATGCTTATAAGTGATCCTTTAATAAGCCATTCTAATAAGCCTTGATTGCTTAAGTTACACTACTATTGGATAATAATATTGCACAGTCATAATTGGACACCCTTTTAAGGGCCTTTGGGTAGCTGATAATTATTAGCTGGTGGTGGCAGGAATTACTACCATATAGTCTGGGTATAGGAGCACAGCTGGAGAATCTATGTCAGCCTTTCCCAGGAGTGTCTGTGACGTTGTATAAATACTTACCTCTAAGTGTGTGTGTGTGTGTGTGTGTGTGTGTGTGTGTGTGTGTGTGTGTGTGTGTCAGCTACTTGGGTAGGGACATGAAGCACATTTTGGATAGAGAGGGTACTGGAGGTTTTAGCTTGCCAGCTAGGCTGAGATCTGGACCTTATAGTTGTGCCAGTGGGGAGTCTTATTGGGGACCTGGGGAGCAAGGGAGCGACCAGCCCTGGACTGACTTTGATCTCTGTGTGCTCTTAAGGGCAATTGCACTTTACTGTGTGTATTGGTTATCCTTTTTTTCCTATATGAGATGCTCTTTATGGTGTTAGTAGTGAGGATTGAGGCTCTTTGATTGCTGGACCAGGGCATGGGCATCACATATGATACCAGCTGCAACATCTTTATGTATGCCATGGACATATGATCTAGGTATTTAGATGACTTCTCACTGGTATTGACTTTGGATTCTTTAGATTTCTAAGAGTTTATGGATAATTTAAATGAGAATAAGTGGGGGGCTGCAGTTTAGTTTACATTATGAACAATTACTCTCACATTTCCTGGATGTTATGTTTATCAAAAAAGAAGATGGAACTCTGAAACAACATTGTATAGAAAATAGTTCCATAAAAATTCTCTGTTAGCTGGTACTAGTGCTCATCCATGGTATTTTACACAAAACATAACTTTATCACAAAATGATGGGGTAAAGAGAATTTATTTGCAACCACAAGATTATGATAATTGTTTACTGGATCTAACAAAATATTTTTATCATATGGGTGTAGCCAGAAGGATCTTTTTAAAGCCAAACATGAACATATGCTCCTTACACATCTCAGCATTCACAGAAACAGTACCATATTGGGAAATGAGCCATCAAACCAGGGCATTAACAACACTCACTTGAAATTATTATCACCATTTGTCACAGACATATGAGGAAAAAGAAAAAAATAAATTACATATACTCAAAATCAATTCACATTGCTGGTGCAACAGAACCAAGTTCTGAAAGTTGTCCCTTTTAATTTGCTAGTAGATGTGTGGATGAATGAGATATTGGCAACAATTAAGCAAATATTTTCCCACACAATGGAAAATATATATTTTCAACAGTCCAGCTGTTTGCTTCCCTTTATTTTGTGAACACTGTTCCCTTATGTATGCTTTTCTAACAATGCAATCTCATTTGCATTGCTTTTGATATCTGTTTCAGTGAGCCATGTACTTCATTATAACTGCAGACAAATTTTTACTCAGAGGCACAGAGAGTGGTTATAAACAATTCATAGGAGTTTTGTGTGTGCTGCTGTCCTGAGTCAGTTAATGTAATCCTAGTCTTTCTGGTAAGTCTGTTATTCTTGACACACCCTCTATAAGTGTACATCACAGAGGACAGACTGTGAAACACTGATTGTTCCTGCAGTCAGACCAGTCATTCAAACTTACAAGCCCTTAGCAGATAACACTTCTCAATGCTCATCCTTGCAGTATGAGGGTGTGTGTGTATGCAATTGTGTAGGTCCATACACCATGATTACCTGCCTTATACTACTTAGAACTCGATACTATTTGCTTTCAAAACTTATTTCTTGTTTAACAACTGACTTGCTGCAAAGGTATATTGTTTTGAACAAGATGCTTTATTTTAACCTTAGTGATGGATAGCATTTCACAATGCACCCAGTAGTTTAGTGTTGTCATCGTTTGTTCCTTGCTGTTGGCAAAGCCATGTATATCAATTATTTCTTTTCACTAAAAATGTTTTTTGGCGAACACTACCTGATGCCTTTCTCTCAGAATCTGACCAGTTATTGCCAAAAAGTGTTGTATCAGTTTTTATAAAGCTTAGGGGATGTAAGTTTGTAACCCCAAGTGCCTGTGTATACATTGCCTGCATGGCTCACAAGTGGATATGCAAAAAACTGTTATCCATTTTTACTTGAATAGTGTAAACTCTTTACTGTTACTGATGTGAAGTACTACAGAGTTACACAACTGTTATCCTCCTTCTGTACTTTTATCATTGTTTTTTATTTTCTGCCTTT
This sequence comes from Protopterus annectens, assembly GCF_019279795.1. NCBI lineage: Eukaryota > Metazoa > Chordata > Ceratodontiformes > Protopteridae > Protopterus > Protopterus annectens. Next base: position 1,308,002,222 of record NC_056733.1, read on the forward strand.
TTGGGGGGGTAGCTTTGTACTAACTCGTGTGTACTCATAGGGAGCCTTACTTTTTCAATTATTTTATGCATGATGGATGCATACATTCATACATATTTGTTTTGTTAACAATCAGTTGTGGCTTAATTTTATTTATTAATTTTTTACGTATGGGATGATGGACTGCAAAATATGTCTGACAGCTGTCACACTTCTCTCAGTTATAAAATTAAATTGAAAGATAATCTTAGGTAGTTGAGAATATAAGTATTGGTCAACATTGGATGCATTTATGCACATTGTTTAAGAGGGCTATGGGCCTTTAATTCTCAGTATTCAGTATTACAATTGTTTTAGCAATGTAGAAGTAACGATCTGGATAGAAACCTAGGCCAATGTTCATACAAATGAGTTGTAAAATACAAGCTGCTAGAATATCCTGAAAAAAAATTGATATGATTACCTAAGATGATGATCTGGGTCTAATCTTAATTTGGGATAGTTGTATGATAGTATTTTAGGCTTCTTCCCCAACAAGAATTAAATACAGTGACTCTAATTTATTAGAGAAAATCTGATTAATATAATTTTCACATATATGAAAACATGATTTATTTGTATTTTTAATTATAGAGAAATATTTCTTTATAGCATGATAGAATGTGGGACTAAGGTCGCTTATTAATTTATTTTGTATATTTAACCATTTAATGAGGATGGTTGATCTGTCTTTAGTACAAAAAAAAATAGAAAAGAACTGTTTATGTTCATCAACATTTAGGCTAGTATATCTTTATTTTGTGAGTTTTTAGTGCATATGTTGATAATATAACACCATGAATCAGTTTGCATCCAACATGTCAAATGAGGGTTTAAATTTAGCTTGATTAATTTATTAATAATGACTGGGTGTGGAATAGTATGAATGGCCTATTCCAGGGGGGTTTATATTAGTTGATTGAACTTCCAAAAGTTCGACCGTCATATGGTCGACACCATATGATCAAACTTTTGAAAGTTTGAATATCTTAACGGAGATCTCTGTACAGCATGGGATGGAAAGATTTCCCTTTTCAGCACTGTAGTGTGATCTCTGAGTTGGTATATTTAAAGAGTGGGGGGGTTGGGGTGCAGCCCCCATATGGGGGTGCAGGGTGGCTTGCCCCACTGCTTAAAATGTTCAGGTAGGTTATTTGTGTAGTTTACTTTTTTTTATTAGATGTTCGAACCTTTAAAAGTTCGATCATATGGTGTCGACCATATGACAGTCGAACTTTTGGAAGTTTGATCATCTAATATAGACCCATTCCAAGTCAAGGTAAGTAGTGTACACTGATGTATCTCATTGTAATGTTTTTTCAAAGAAAGCAGGATCTTCCTTTCACAAACCCAAATTGGTATGGGTCGAGAGACTAGAATATGCTGATATATTTGTTTATGAGGTCCATAACAATGTACATTTATTCTTGTAGATAAGGCCAATAAGATCTAGTTGTATATAATTACCAAGATCAGTGGTGAAACCCCTCCCTTTGTGGATGGGATGACCATAGCATTTCTGCATGACTCTGGCATGAAAGCACTTGACAGGCTAAGACTGAATAGATTCAACAGGAAGTCAAAGAAGCAGTGCTTCATGCTGCAATGAAGCAGCATGTCACATTATCAGGACCCACAGAGCTACTGTTTTTAGCTTGAGTGCCTTTAGCACTTGCTCCAAGGTGATCCTAGTAGAGGTTGCAGACAGGATGGCATATGGCAGGAAGTTGAGGGGGACAGCAGCGGAAGTTTGAGCTAAATGTATCTTTTCTCACACTAGGTATGGCATCAGTAGCTGAAGAGGTATTATTCTTATGAATCACTTAGGTGCAATGATGGGTATTCTTCCTACAGTTTCTGACATAGGTGAAACAGGCCTTATGATTGTCTTTGACAGTGTTGACAATTTTCAATTCATATTTATCCTTGGTAGAACTGATTGTGTACATAAGCTCTTTGTTTAGCCTATTGGATTCCTTTTTGCAGTGTGAGGTTTTCACTATTTGCTCATGATGATTTTTTTTCTATTTGTTATACAATTTGTTTATACTAGGGTTCCATCAGAAGGGGTTGTTCTTTAACTTGGCATTGTGAGTGGTGTGACAGGTAGTGTACTCACCTTTGTTGCAAAAGGCTGTGAGTTCTGTTCCCACACCAGGTGGTTCAGTTGTTGACACTGCTGCATAGCATAAGGGGGCTGGTGCACTCCTGAGTGTGTTGTTCTTTGGATGAGATGTTAAAACAAGCCTCATCCACTTAAGTTGGTCGCAGCTCAAATGCATGTAAAAAATCCCATGGCACATACAAAGAGTAGGGGGTCCTTTATTAAATACCATTTATCTTATATTTACAGTGCTTACATATTTATATATTATACATTATTTACAGTTATTTCATTCTTTTCCACTTATTTTCCATCATTTATCTACATTTGATTGTCTCCTCCCCCACCCTTTTTCTACAACCAAAATCATATTTTTTCAATATTTCTGATGATATCAGTTTCCGATTAAATTTTATCTCACTCAGTTTTTCATTCCATGTAGTCCATATTATATATTTTTATTTATTTTCTTTGCCACTTGTCCTTTATTACCATAATAGCTATATTCTAACATATCCATATTTATAGTCTGCATTCTCTTAATACCTCTCACAACATTATTTTCATATAAATTTTCCCATAATGTCTTTACCCTTTCACATCTTAAAAAGACATATTCAGCTGTTTCAACTTCAATGCAATAACTCCATATTCTCTCTTCTATTGTTATATGGTATATTTGCTTTTACTGACAACTTCTTTATTGGCAATCTCCATAGAAAATCTTTACATTTTTCCACCATTATAGTCTTGTTTTTATATCTTTTATTTTTTTTTTATTTATTTTCGAGTTTTAACTTTTCCCATGGATATACACAGTAATACTTATTCATTATATTTGAATATCAGTATTTCCTATTGTTTTCTGTCTCACCTATTTTTATTTTACATAACTATTTTTTTTCTTGTTACTCTCTTCCCCACTTATACATTCCTTGCCTCTTTTAAATTTACTCATCTTATGCCACATTTCCTTATATATACTTTTTTCATTATTATACTTATCAAGGATTTATTTTCTTCATTTAACCATGTCAAAACTTTATATAAATTCAATGATGCTGCATAAACTACTAGGTTAATCAAACCCAATCCTCCTCCCTTTTCTTTAACATATGGCACCCCTCTGTTTTCTGAATTTAATTTGGATCGCCACATAAATGAAAACACAATATACATTAAAATCTGTTCATACTTTACAGAAACCATAAACACACTCTCTAGATATTCAGTGTTACACAATAAAACAGAATTAATCAAATGTACTTTCTTTCTTTCTTTTAATTTCTCCAACTCTTTTGGGTTTCTAATATCATGATGGGAATGGACCCCATTCTTAAGTCAAAGTATGATTAAAATTTATGAAATTAGTATTGTTTCAATCTTTGGTGTTAGCCGAAAGTGTTTGTCACAGTACCTGCAATGTGCCCAGTAATTATTCCTTCTGCAATTTGTATGGCATTACATGTATCAGTAACATAGTATGATTGTAAATTTTTTGTAAGACCCATTCCTCCTCCTACTACTAGAACTGTCTGGGTATCCTTCTTCCACACTGATGTCATTTGTGCCTGCAAATCCTAATATTTTCTGACTTTGTGTCTCTCTGTATATAAGACCCTGTAGTCACTGGCTGTAACAATTTTAAAGAAAAATGCTACCTTTGTCTTCTTTTCTTGGACTACTACATCTGGTTTTCTTGCATATAGTTTTTGAACTGTTGGCAATGGATAATCCCATGTGATATAAACCTCATAATTTTCTATGATGCTTTGTGGCTCATGTTTCCATTGATTTTCAACTACTTCAATATTATAATGTTTTCACAATTCCCAATGTAACAGTCTTGCCACATTATTATGCCTTTCAGTATACTGTCCTTCTGCCATTAGTATATCACCACTAGCAACAGGATGTGCAACTTTTTCCAGTTCTGTTTTACAAAACCTACATTTGTTTCTCCCACATGTTCAATGGATTTTGTAAACCAACATGTATGTATTCTACTATCTTGGGCCACACATATTAACCTTTTGACTTTTGGTTTAAAGGCACCCCTCCTTAACCATTCCTGCATTTGATCCTGATCAACATGAGGTTGTTCCAATAGTTTTCGATACTTGCAACTATATTTATGCATTTTCCACACTTCTTGCCTTCTCATCTGATCCTTCACCTTATATTCTTTCTTTTGTTTTTGGCACATTCAGTTGTTGCCTGATTTTTATCTACTTCTGGTTTGATTTCCATTCCTGCTTGACGTCGATATGTTTCTGCTAAACCAAGCAGGGAAGTCATTTTAGACTTATTCTCCTCATGTTTCAAAACTTTCACTGTTTGGTCAGCAGATATGTATGCAGTCCCACAATTGCAGATTTATTTTATTTATTTAATGTTTGTTAACTGGGAAAAATCCAACTTAGAATGATGCCAATTTTCAGCGGAAGCCCAGGGAAAAACGCTCCAAATGCATGCCTTTGTAATGATCTATGCATGTAATCAATTTTGAGGAGGCCCATGCCTCCTTCAGAATGGAGAATATATAATCTTGGTATACACTGATTTTTATATGTCATTTGGTGAGCATGAAGCATCCTTATTTTTCTGTCCAACCTACCTGACACCATTTTTGGCTAGTCATTTACTCCAAAACTGTAAGATAGGACAGGAACAGCAAAGTGGTTTATATCTTGGACTTAGTTCCAGGATGTTAACTCTGCTTTCAGTATTAATTTAAGTCTTCAAAAATATTCCTAAGTTTTATTCATATTTGTTCAAGTATTATTGTTGATCCTTCATCAATTCCCAAATATTTATACACACCCTCTTTCTCAAGTTCTTTAATATCACATTACTGTCCTAGGACAATGTTTTCTTGTTGTTGCAGCTTTACTGCTTTAAATGTTGCTTACTATACTTGTTTAGTGGGTTGTTTCAGACTTCGGGGATAGCACGGAGATTACTTGTTTTTTTTGTACATTTAGCAAGATCAAATGACATACTTAGATCATTAGAAAAAGTTTTGACCACTTGCAGTTGTGCTTTTAGTTCCTCATCTGATGAACTATACACTTTTAAATCATCTACAAAAAGATGAGAAGTCTTCATACTTTGTTTTTTTTTTTTTGGGAGCCAAATTATAGCCATGACCGAATCTGTTAAGTAGATAAATTAATGGGTTAACAGCAAGACAAATGGGTTTTACTGACTTTCTGTAATTTCTTTCTTTCATTGATCTTAATATGTCTGTCCATTTCTAATAAATCAAGCAGCTCTTCTCTTAGACCATGTTCTTCTACACTGAGGGCAAGTTCTTTGTTCTCCATTTCCTGCAGACATTCTATAGAAAGTTCCAGAGCATCTTCCGGTCCCACATTCTTTTCAGTTTCATCCTGTGTCATCTGTTGCCTTTTCATATGGAAATTCACTGGCCTATCACTCCACAACATTGACCGTGTCAGAGTTGCCACATTTTCCTGTTCCTTCCTTTCCTGTGAAAATCCAACTGAATGTTTGTACTGATTTTCTATGGAAGGCTCCAAAGTATCTTCATATGGCAATTGGTCAGATGTTCCCACTCTACTGGTTTCTCCTTAATTTGGGGATCCATTTCTCTAGACTGCTGTGATGTTATCTGAGTTAGAACTAAATCCTTCACTTCACAGGTAATCGATAACCTCAGTTTCTATTTCTTTAACTTCTCCATTACTAATCTTCTTTTCTACTTTCCCTCTTTATTTATTTTTTTGTATTGCAACATTGTACATGTCCAGATGCCTTTCCTGTATTTCTCTTCAAATATCTTTGGTGCTACTCTTTTTGTATTGTTGAATTTGGGTTTCTCCTATGCATAAATATGGCACCATAATAAGTCTCTTTTTCTTTCCCATGTCCATATTTCTTCTTCAGATGTCTCCCACTCTTCCTGTTTTTCCTTACTTTGGGGACTCCTTTTTCTATCGTGCTGTGATGTAACCTGTGTTAGACTTTCTGCACTAAGTCCTCCACTTCACATGTATTCTGCAACTCAATCTTCAATTTTTTAACTTCTACTTTATTAATCTTCTGTTCTACATTCCCTCTTTGTGGGCTTATTTTTATTGTTAAATTTTATCTGGATGCTTTTGCCTGTGTTTCTCTACAAATGTTTTTGATGCTGCCTTTTTTATGCTGATTAATTTAACTTTCTCCTTTGCATAAATATTGCACCATATCAGATCTCTCTTTCTTTCCCATGCCCGTATTTATTTTTTATACCTTTTAAAAGTCTTTAGATTTTGTTTTTTATATTCTCACACCTCCTCATTTGCTTCCTTTTCCAAACAGCCAGTTTTTTTTGGTCTATATAATGTTTTAAATAAATCTGTTGTATTAATGAACACAAATTTTTATTTGAAGCTTCTGACGGTTTTTCTTGTGGAAGTATTTTTCATTCCTCTAATTTCTCTCTTAATCCTTTTGTATATCGTCTGTCTGGAAATTCTTGGCTTCTTGCATAATAGTAACAATACATTTTTTTTTCCTATCCTCAATAGTCCACTGTATCATCTTTATGGCTCTTTTTTGGCCTATCATTTTTTGTAATTTTTGCAGACTGCTACTTCTGTCTACAACAGGGGGGGGTATCCTTCCCCTGGGCCTGGCATAGCACCACTGTAGGAATGTTTTCATGTCTTGATGATTCTACACTGTCATTTTTTCTCCAGTGCTGGAAGCAATGCACATACATTGGGCATTTTTTTATCCTGGGTCTTGTGCACCAAGCTATCTTTTTTGTTTTTTAACCTACTTCTGTCCATGATATATGCTATATAAAATACAGTCTATATATCAGTGTTGTCTTGGTGAGAATTTGTGAAAAACAGGGTCTCCCTTGTGAAGGTACTCTTGCCTAATCTTCTAACTTACTGAAATAATGAAATAATCTCTCTCTTTTTCCATCTCACATTTATAACTTTTTCCCTATTACTACTAAAGAATAATCCAAGATTCCTATTGAATTTTTACATAATATCCTATGCCCAAACATGTTTCTTTCCCTATATTCTAAATAATTGCACCTCCTCATAGGTTTTCTACTTGTAGTCTCTCCCATTATGTTAAAATTCTTGTATCTTCAAGGGTAATAACCATATTAAATGTTATACACCAGTCCAATATACTTAATATTCTTTTCATATTCTTTACCCTGTTCACATTTATTGCTAAGATTCTTAGCTTTTTCTTTTATTTTCCCTATTTTCCCTTTGCTACCCTTTACCTTTTTTTTACTTTCTTTCACACCCAAGCTCTTCAATTTCAGCTTCCTAGCTTTTACTCTTTTCCCAGCAGAATTTTTCTTTCCCTTCACCACTCTCTAGTTCATTTCTTGTTTCTCGGTTATTTCTAACACTTCTTACCCTTCTTTCTCTGTTCTTTTTATCTTTTAACATATTCTTCTGTCTCATTATCTATCATTATCTGCTCTTCCTGTTCTTTTTCTTGATCTTCTTCTAGCCCTTCTTTTTGCTCTATTTCTTATTTATTCTCATATTTTCACCCACTTTTCCTTATCTTCTGTATTTTCCTTTCAATCCATCCACAAATATCATTTTTTTACATTGCAAATATTTCAAGTTACATTTTTTGCCTCATGTACCACTTTCTCACAAGTATAACATTTTCTTTTGTCACAATTGTTAATAAAATGATCACTCTTATCAAAGAAAAAAACATGTTTTCTGTTGTCCCCAATATTTCACAGTGCATTTCTTTCCCTCTACATTTATCATACTTGGAATATGTACTATTTTTTTCTTTTCCTTTTATTAATTGAAAAACACATTCCCAACCCCAGTATATAAATCTCTGTTATCATCCATTTTTACAATGTCCATAACATCTTTGCATACAGCTTTTAAATTGTCCTTTAATACTTCTTTTTCTACTCCAGTTCTAAACTAAATATATATTGTCTTTTTGTCTCTCTATTAAATGCTTGTACAACATATAAGCTCCCCAGATTACAATTTTTCTTTAATTCATATTGTTCCAAACATTTCCCCATATGCTGTTGTGATTCAAAAATAATGTCACTAAATGTGACTTTATTAATATGAATAAATGCTCTTACCTTGTTGGGTAAAATAACTGTGCTATTATATTATCCTAAATGTCATACCTATCCAGTTTTTTTTCTTCTTTAGTGCCTTTGTTTACTAAATACCTCCTTCTCCTCAATTCAGTTCTTTTTCTTCTCTTCTTTCTCCTTTTTCACTTTTTTTCCTCTCTTCTTATTTCCTCCACTCCTTTTTCTTGTATTCTCTCCATAATGTCTAACCATGAAACTGCTTTTTCATTTTCTGTTTAATCAGATCATGCAAATAAACATCCCACACCTCCCACCCCCTGACTGAAGGGTTGTAATAGTACATCCAGACTGTGACTTGCTTTCCTCTCCACACAACAACTCTTCGAACAGAGATTCTGAATCTTGAGAAGGAGTGACAACCTTCTTTTTACTTCTTCCATTTTTTTAAGAAATTGTATCTTCATTATTGGTTCATGTACTCTTTCTCCATCAACTTTGCTCAAAGCAAACCTCGACTACCTTCACATGAAACATAACCACTGATGGATCTTCCACCAAGGATTTTCCTCTTTCAGCTTATTCACACTGATTAACTTCCCCTTTACCATTAATGTTCACCATATTCCTTCCAGCTTCTCTGAGTCATCGCTGCACCCAGACCTGAAGCAGGAAGTGTCACAACAAACAGCATCCCCACTCATAATGAGTAGGGGAAGTCCTCTGATGGTCTGGTCAAATTTTCCCCTAGTACTATAAATATCACTCAGGGTCTTCCATGACAATTGGCCACTAGTCTACAGAGAATAACCCAGTCAACAAAGGGAAAATAAATAAATTTGCCAGATGTTGACTGATATTTGACTTAGTTGTGAATAGAAATTATATGCAAATTCAGCAGTGTTGTTTATCATCTCCTTAAGGGGAGTGGGGCTCTTAAGCTGCTTCGGATAATCAGCTGGGTATAGTACTTTTTTATCTGAGAAATCTCTAAAGAAAGATAGGCTTTCAGGCAAGTTGGGGTGGCTATCATGGTGAATGCTACTGAACTGTGGTTAGAACTGTCCAGTAATGGGATAACTCCAGATGGAGCATAATTGGACTACAGTTTTGAGAATCAAGTCCAATACATTCTAGCTTCTGGTAGGAAACATCACTATTTGTAGAGAATTTCTATTGATGAACTACAGGAAGCTCTGTGTGCATTGATCTATTGTAGTATAAGATTTCCAGGTTATGGGTGGATAGTTGAAATTCCCAAGAATATTAGTGCATGGTTAAATGGTGAGGGACTACAGTTTGTTTAGGGATGTCTCATGAGTTGTAGGTATTATACATGGTTTCTGGGGTCTATATTAATTCTGAAAAAGATGTATTCATCGAATACGTCTTCCGCGAACAACAACCACAGAAAATCACTTCTGCAAACCACAGAATTTTTCCCATGGTTCACAAACACTTTCCCACCAACAATCCAGAGCACACAATGTACTAAATCAAATCTACCCAAGTGTGGGGGGGGGGCTTCAGCCACACACCCCCTAACTATGTATACCAACTGCAAGTTTCCACTGCAGTGGGGAAAAGGGCAAAGTTTAGGTGATGGCCAACTGTTTGCGAACCACGGGAAAAATTCCGTGGTTTGCTGAAGTTATTTTTGGTGGTTGTTGCTCACGGAAGATGTATTTGATGAATATGTCTTTCGCGGAATTAATATAGACCCACTTTTCTGCATTTGGCTAGGAAATGGTAAGAAATCTTGAAGCTAGTCAGTAGAAGGTGGAGAAGGCTGAGGTTATCTTGCTTTATAAGTCTTAATGTGATTGAATTGTGGAGGAATAGAGACACATCATCATCTGTAAAATAGACACCATTAATAGAGTGCCTAAAAAAGTGGTAGGCATTGAATTCTATTAGGGAGAGTTCCTATCTATGCACTGGAACTTTGCTACAGTGATGACATGGATGGCAACATTTTCTAGGGCCAGGAGGTATTTCTAAGGAGGGTAATTTCTTATTATGACTTTTAGCACTGAGAAGCACTGTCCTAACACTATAATGATATGGTTTCACTATTTAGACAGAGAAAGAAGACTGGCATTGCATAAAAATGCACTGTAGGTGGTGGAGAAAGTTGATGAATATATAAAAGCCCTGAGGAGAGAAATGTAGGCAATCCTTGGTAAAACCTTTAAGATGTCAACCATATTCTTCAAGGCTGAGAATCATATTGGACCTCTTTGAAATGATGCCAGTAACTAAGTAAATTGTTGGTGATAATGTAGTTCTGTGTAGTTCTTAGTCTGTGTCAACAGTACCGCTGTTTTGCACCTAACAGCATGTAAAGTAGAGCAATATAAAGTTAAAGAAAACAAGCTGACAGCCAGTCAGAAAAGCACTTGTTTCTTTTTATGTGTGCATATACTGGGCTGAAATTCAAATCTTTGTCGGCATATAAGTCTGTTTTCCAATACACTCAATGTGATGACTGAGCTGAGGCATGATAACTCCCCATTTTCGATATTTATGTTCTTATATGATGTTGTTTCAGAATTTGTCTTACTTCTTCTTTATATTTAGCATTCTGTGCTGTTAGTTAATGTTACGACTAAGTAGATAATGTTAGTAAGTGCCATGGCATTATTTACATTTGTAACTATATATGTCTTGACTTATAAATTAAAAAATGCTAATGCATTTAAGTATCTGTATTTATTTTTCAAAAACTAAGTAAATAAATATATAGAGGAAAACCACTAGTTTCAATGCCTGGCATGAGAATATACCCAGAACTAATAATGCAATAGCAGTAGATGGTAGATGACTTAGAAAGAAAATGCACTTACCTGCATTTTTGGTAAAATGGACATAAACAGGAAAAGCTAAGATTACTGTTGTGAAATTAGAAGTATATTACTTGACTGGCAGCATTTTTATTTTGCACATAAAAAAATGCTTCTACTGTCACCTGAAATGTCAAATGCGAAGACATAGAGAATTTACTGAAAATGTTAATCGAGGAGATAAGAAATAAGCACAAACCACCATGTATGTTGCAACTACAATGTCAGCAACAGCAACCTGGGAAATAATAGTATCCAGACAGTCTTCTGATGAAAGTTACTTATGTTTCAGATGTTAAGGTCAACTAGCCATCTGTAAAAATTTGCAACAAGGCAAGAAAGTTTTGTGCCAGCTGAGATGGAAGATTTCACTTACTGGAGATGTCTGTATACCTGTCAACTTCTTTTCTCAAGAACTGGGTGGCAAAAGGCCAAAATCAGCAACAGTTTTTAAATATTACTCTAATCCACTTAAAAAGTTAAAAGAACAATAGATTTTGCATTAATATGCATTTCCCAAACAATAAAAAAGATTGAAACTTTAATGTCTAACATGGCTGACTGACAGTAATTCTCAGAAACTTAAAAGAAAATCAAATCTTTTATGAGGGGGAGTTTAAAATGGCCGCTGTTCTGTGAGCACTGCTATCACCTAGGTCTCGATATACCCTGTATTAAAACAAACCCAGAAGGCAACGCAAAATGAATAATACAGAAATAACTGTAGATATTTACTGCTAATATCATCCAGCAAACAAAAGAGGAAGAAAAAGTGACAGATTCAGCTCAGAAACAGCAGGATTAACTAAGATTGCTGAATAACAGCTTAAGCAATGTGCTATTAAGGCCCTGCATCTGACTGCAAGATTGGTAAAACACTATACAGCAAGCTGTCAAAAGAGGAAAATAATATGGAAACAACAACAACTAAGACCAAATTCTCAGTACTAGCCTCACCTGAGAAAGACACAACTTCAAAAAGACAAAAGACAACTAAACAAACTGACAACTCTAAAAATACAAATAAATCCAAGACAGACCAGCCAGCTAATCTGGAAGACATAAAATCTGCCTTATTACCTATCCAGCAAGCATTAAAGGACTTATCATTACAATTTCAAACCTTTGGTGACTCATTCAGCCAAATAATATCCAGAATGGAAAAATCTGAGTCCAAAATAATAGAAAATGAAATAAAAATAGACTCCATTTCTCAAAAAACTGATGCCCATGACAAAGAAATAAAAAACTTACAAGCAAAATTAACAGACCTGGAAGCAAGATCTCGAAGAAACAATATCATCATCAGAGGAATACCTGAAACTGTACTTCATAACAATCTAATACCAACAATCAAGCAAATAATAAATTCCCTCCTAGAGGAATCTGAAGAAATGCAGCAAATAACAATAGAGAGAGCCCACAGAGCCCTGAGGGAAATGCAAACACCACTGAAACCAATACCTGTCTATATTAAAATATTAAACTACCAAGATGTAAATAAAATCATACTGGCAGCAAAGAAAAAAGGCACACTCACCTGGAATAATAATAAAATCTCCTTTGCTCAAGACCTCCCAATACAAATAAGACAAGCAAGACAACTACTATCTCCATACTGCAGGTTCCTAATAGAAAAAAAAATCAAATTCCCGATGAAATATCCAAATCAGTTAATCTTTTACATCAAAGAGGTTAAATACATGATTGCTAACCCCAAAGAGGCAAAAGAGACATTCCTGGCTGTTTTCAAGCAAATTCCACCTTCAGAAGTGAAATAAATCCACAAAAAAAGATAAAGGTCCCTTGGATGAAAAAACAACCCCATTCATGAGCACTCTAGCTGGGATCCAACTCTGAAATCTTCCCCTTGCTGTCTAGGCCCTTGGGTCATTGATGTGAGCCATGAGGAACACAGGAAAGGGAAGTACAGCCTGGGTGGGAACCAAAAATGAACTGCTGTTTCCGATGCACGAATATAGGAAGGAAGTTCCCATCTCGGATATTGGCTTGCAAATTCAGTCCCCCTAGGCTTTTGATGGCTTCATTAAGAACAGTCAAACAAAATGGATTTCAGCAAGCTCCAAAGGATTTTACTGCCTGAAAAATGAAAACTGATCTGCACCAGCTAAAAGAAGAAAGCTGCACCATAGATGTCAACCAACCTGCAAGCAAAACCTTGAAGAAATAAGGTACTGTTGAACTGAGCCATTCACTAAAACAGTACACCCAGTACTGTGTAGGTGAATGAAACTCCAGCCTTAAATAATAGGCAAGAAATAAACTGTCAGAATTATGCTAGCTCATAGATTAATATTGGGAAAAAAAGGGAAAAAATTGTTAAATGTTTTATGTAAATACTAGAAATGTGTTAAAAGATCCTGGAGAGAAGTAATCTCAGGAAATTAGTAAAATAACCTAACAATCCTGGGATAATGTAAATATAGCCTTAATATGTCAACTATAGCAGAAGGACTGTTTGGCTAAGCTGTTTTTCTTTTTTTTTTTTTTTTTGTCTCTCTATACTTCCTACTTCTGTTAAATAGGTGCCAAGTATATATTTTATAACCCACACAGATTGATGTGGAAAAACATCACTATAGGCACCAAAGAAGGCCGAAACCTGAATAAGTAAAGGGAGGAAAAAGAAGTCAAATGAGAGAAAAATGTAAAAATGACAAGATTGATTGTTTAACAATATTACTATGGTACACATATTGCTATAATTTACTGAGGAATGTATATTAATATGTTGTTTTAAAAATACTATTAGAAAGAATTAGTCACAAGACAAAAACAATACATGCTGTACCTTAAATGCAATACCATCACTATATAAATAATATGTTGGAAGAGGCTAGGGATATTAAGTAGCAGTGTTTGTTGAGGGAACTAGTTTGTTCAGCTTTGTCCACAGTGTTTATAGTAACACAGGGGGGATACTATGGAGTAAATCTATATCTAAAAAGAAAACACATTCCAAGATTAGATGTAAAGGTAAACCATATAATGAACCTTCATCCTTCCCCCCTGATTATTCCTGGTCCAGGGATATAGTGGTTAGGCACAGTGTAGGGACAGGGATAAATAGATGCTTTCCTAAACCAACACACAGTAACACATACAAAACTAACAAAACAAAACTAATATACATGGCATATCTAAGGAATACACCTAATAAATAAATGTGGGAAATATAATCATGGAATGTTAAAGGGCTCCAAAACAAGAAGAAAAGAAAACTATTCTTACACCTTACATTAAAAACCACAGCCAACCTCATACTAATACAAGAAACGCACTTGACTGCAGATCAATGGGCAGAAATTAGCAGAAAGAAATGGATAAGTCAAATCATAGCTTCAGAGGGGAAAACAAACAGTGCTGGGGCTGCCATAATAATTAAAAAACAATTTAAGGAAAAAATACTTAAAACCAAAGCTGACAAGGAGGGAAGATGGTGCTATGTAACATTTAATAATCCTACAATACCAAAACCTATAATGGTACTTAATGTTTACGCACCCTGTAATAACCAACACTTTTTTATGTCATTATACCCAACCTTAAACCAATTTAAAGATCACTACCTAGTGATTGGAGGTGACTGGAATACATATCAAAATCCAGAAAAGGATAAATCTAATCTGACCAAATCACATAATAAACAAGCCACATTAGCCCTTAATGAACTCAAACAAGATTTCAAACTATATGACCCTTTTAAACATGGGAACAGTGCAGATAAAACAGGGAAATTCACATTCTATTCGCAATGCCACAAAATGTGGTCAAGGACAGACTTCTTCTTAATCTCTGACATATTCATTAACATGGACCCAACAATAACTATACATACCAGGTTCTTTTCAGATCACTCCAAAATCACACTGAACATTAACTGGGACAAAAAGATATATTTAGAGAATATGGGGCATAATTGGTCATCAAACCCTAATTTACTTTCCAAAATGGATGTAATAAAAGAAACAGAAGCAATACTAAAAACAGCTCTTACAAATATCACTAACTCCAAAGTACCAACTGACATAGAATGGGCTGCAACCAAAGCACAAATCAGAGGATTGTTTATCAAAAAAGCAGCATACTATAAAAAAATACAACTGAAAGAGGAGCATATACTGAAAGGGAAAATAGAGCATCTTGAAAAAGAACTAATAAATAATCCTAAGAACCAAACAGAAGCAGAACTTTTAAAACTGCAAAGGGATCTATATATGTTAGAAACCAGGAACCTATCTTTCTATGAAGCCAGAATGTTAGCCACTTACGCAGAAGAAGCTCAAATACCATCTAGAGCTCTGGCCAGAATTATCTGCCAACACAAAAATGCCTCCAATATAGCAGAAATAAACTACAGAGACAAAAACTACACAAAAAATGAAGACATTATTAAAACATTTGAACAAATATACTCTCAAATATATGGAGCACAAATACTATAAACCTCAAAGGAAGATAGAACTCTTTTTCTTCAAAAACTGAAATTCCCTAAACTCAATTTAGACCAACAAAAAAAAACTAACTGAGCTGATATCCATCAGTGAAATTATTACAACAATCAAACACTTAAAAGTGCATAAGGCTCCGGGTCCGGATGGACTCACATCAGAATTTTACAAAGCATTTTTCCCCTTGATAGCCAAACTACTATACTATACACTAAATTACATAATAAACTATAAAATAAATGATATCCACTTTAATGCCTCTAAAACTATATTTATATTAAAAGAACACACAGACCCCAAAAACCCCGACAGCTACAGACCCATCTCCCTCTTAAATATAGATACTAAAATATTTACCTCTATACTTGCAAACAGAATGAAAAATCTGATAGAAAAAATCCTCTCCCCAGAACAATCCGGTTTTACACCACATAGGCAGACTAGTGACAATACATTAACATTAGATGCACTAATATCCTATGTTAAACGATACAATATCAACATCTACACAATGGTAGTGAATGCCCACAAGGCATTTGATAGGGTTAATCTAGAATTCTTACTCCAAACACTACCCTACTTTAATATACCCAATAACTTCATTCAGATCATCCAAACTCTCTATAGCAACCCATACACATCTCTGTATATAAATAAAACTTGGTCAAATAGGATCCTAATAAAAAATGGAACAAGACAAGGATGCCCACTATCACCCTTCCTGTTTAACCTATACCTAGAACCACTCTTTCTATACATTAAACAAAATACATATCACAATCCTCCATCAATACACAACTTCAAAATATACCTCACTGCATTTGCAGATGATCTGAACATATACTGCACTGCACCAAATTCAGATATAAACAAAATAATAGCTGCAATTGAACATTTCGACTATGTCTAACTACAAACTAAACCTTAATAAAACTAATATTTTCCCCCTAAAAACACCCAAACTCATTTCACTAATACCATTGTTAAACACAATAAAAATTAAAGAAGAAACTAAATACCTGGGAATCACCTTTTTCCAGAGTAACAAAGACTTCTACCAACACAATGTAAACCTTAAATGGCAAAATATAATGCAAGACTGCAAAAGATGGAACAACCTAAAACTACCATTCTTGGCCAAAGTATCAATAATCAAAATGAACATTTTACCTAGATTAATTTATATATTCATGACATCACAGACAACAATACATAATAAATTCTTCAAACAAATTCATACCTTCCTAGCAAAATGTATATGGGAACCCAAAAAAAACAGAATCTCCTATCCAAAATTAACACTCTCCAAAAGCAAAGGAGGACTAAATCTACCAGAATGTAAAATGTACTACTCGATCATAACACTAACAAAATATTGAGAATAGCTGAACATAACCCGTCAATGGAAAATTGGTCTCCTCTCTGGGTGACAATATATTATAGATATATTAAAGCTCTAGGTTTCAATCCCAAAGCACTTCCATTCCTGAAGCAGAAAGAAATACAAACTTATAACATTATAGAGCCCTTAAAACATTCTATCAACCTAGCGCAAAACTCTTTCAATTCTTGAACCTTAGACATGCCATGACAATACTGCAATCCCTTCATAAAAACCCAAATTTAAAAATAAACAATAAGATGCTGGACTTAGTCCCTTTTCCCAGAATAAAAGATAAAACAATCCAAGATATCTATCCTTACCTTAACTGTTCAATACAAGAAATGAGGACCAACTTAAACCTCCCTAAATCACACATAATAATCCTAAGACAAATCAAAGAACTGTGTTCCAGTTATCTCCAAAATATTACTATGACCAATAGTGACATAGAAACCTGTAGCAGGCTTTGGAAAACTATTATCACAGCAAAGAAAACTATTACCAATTCATATAAAATTATAAATGAAATCAAATACCAGAAGGACCTCCTCTTCTCTAACTACTGGAGAAAAATTAAAACATCCATAGATGATCAGCAAATAAGCCAGGCAATCAATCTAACACTGAAGATTCTACCCCTCAAAAAGTTAGCATACACTCAACTCATGATCAATAATAATGCTTATTTTACACCTGCAATCCTACACAAATTTAACACATCAAAATCACCTTTCTGCCCACACTGTAAGGACCAGATAGCTGACTTAATTTATGTATTTTGGAGCTGTAAATGTGTCTATAAACTCTGGAAATCTCTCAAGGTACAATTACAAAAAACGGGTTATCAAACATCAACATTAACTTGGGAATTCACTCTGTTACACATTCTCCCACCCAACATCCCAAGAAAACAAGCAAATACACTTTTAACAATTTTCCTACTAATGAAACTGTATATAGCTTTTAAATGGCTAGATACGATAAATATCTCTTGGGAGGGTTTTAAACAAGTAGCTATACAACACCTTTTAGCTCATAAAATAGTAATAGATAAAAGAAACAAAAACATGAAATCCAGAGAAATTTGGGAACAAACCTTTAACATCATATTAGCATAATTCATCACACAGCAACTTAGAAATACACTATAATGGAACCAAAGAACACATACAAGTTCAGATATTAAATAATAACTTGGATATTACGAATGTATATACTGTCTATATAACTGTGGAATTAACAATGAAAGCATCTATGTACATAGTGTAAATAGATATGTTGTATGACCTATATCCTGTGGTATTTGACATCAATGTAAAACATATGTATATGTGTGTATGTGTATGTATGTATATATGTGTGTATGTATATATGTATATGTATATATATATATATATATATATATATATATATATATATGTGTGTGTGTGTGTGTGTATGTATATATATATATATATATATATATATATATATATATGCACACGGTCATGTTGTAAGATGGTTTTTATTTGTGACATTTATTAATGTAAAAATAAAAATAAAAATTATTGAAAAAAAAAATCTTTTATGAGGGACAGAACAACAATATGAAGGAAAAATCAGGAACATTCTACAAAATTCTGGGCAGTTGAGAGGTATGGCAGTGTTAAAGCAAGTACACATCACTCAACCTTTTGCTTTGCATTACGTCTTATTCATTTGGGGTTCAAGTGAATAGGAGTTTCCAAAATTCAAGAAGCTTATGAATGAATCCAAATGTTTCTTGAACTTTGTAATTGCCGGTAACTTAAATGAAGCTGTATTTTTGGATGTAATGATATTTAAGACTTGGGGAGACAAATCATTCTTGGCATTCAGTTATATTTGCAAGTAATTCTACGTTGCACTATAGCAGTATACACCTGCAATATGTAATTAATAAAATCATTAACAAGTAATGCCATAAGGTTTTAAACTTACTCCCGCTAACACAATATAAGAACTTGAACTGCAAGTTATGCATGAAAAAGAATGTTAGTCGATACCCTGAGACTATTATACACAACACGAGAAGCCATTTTTGAATGCTTTTGGCATCAATGCAATTCAAGATTGAAGCAAGCACCACAAAACTAATACATTATTTGGAATTCAGCCATAACACTTGCGTTTACTATAGACAACCAGACCATTAAAAAGATGCCTGCAGTAACTGGAGGATTATGTACAGTTGATTCAAATATTATGAATAAGAAAGGTGAGAAACCTTATTAATAAAAGGGCAAACTTTTAAATAAATATTTGAAGCTTTGTCCAATAGAGAATGTGTTTTCAATAAGAAAGGAACATTCAAATGGGGACTATGTAGTTGTTGTTGGCACATTGCTAATGTACCCCATTATTACAGTCTAGTAACAAACAGAACCAATGTTCCTCCCAGATTTTAATGTGATTCTGACAATGTTTACAATGTGGAGTCTGGAGCCTTCTGTGTTGGTAAAACCACAAGGAGGCTCTGCAATAGAATATATGGACATATGTATACTTTAAAAAGTGCAAAGTATTCTGTAAACACTACATTAAATTTAACTCTTTTAAGAGCTATTTGCTTTGTATTATTAACCATGAACCTATGGTTAGGAGGAGAGACAACAAGTACAACAGACTGGAATATTAAGAATTTAGGTGGCATTGTTTTATAATGCCTCCACCCCTCCTGGAATCATGATTTTATTAATTGTAAATGTGTTTTAAAAATCAAACAATTGTAGCTGTCAATGCATTTTTTCTACACAAAAATGTTTCTGCATTTTAGAAGTGCTAAGTTATGTGAAGCATGCATCGTGTGATAAGAATACGTTAATTAGTTGTAATGTGTTTTTGTGGTCTGGTAAACTCTATATAATTGCTTATTATGAAATTAATGTACTTACTATAAGAGAATAATCTGCTTAAAGCTCATAAGTGATGCATGTTTTTTTTTCCTAAGCAGCATTTGTGAGTTTTATTTTTTTAATTTTTTATTGTTTTTACCACTGAAAGATGGCCAACTGAGGATACTTTTTCTTTTATGCATAACTTAATAATAAAACTTGTATCTAGCCATTGCTGAATCTACCTAATTATTAATACTGAAATTAAAAATATTGCCAGACCAGATAAAATGAATCATGCTTTCACAACTGAAACATTTGTGGCAAAATGTATACAGAGCACCATTAGCTCATGAGTCAAAAGAAAAACAGTTACAGTTTAGAGGGGCCCTTCATAGTTATAAAAACTGTTACACCTATTACTGAAATTACGTTTACAAGAATTGTCAGTTATTATTTCACTTGATGATGTCATTTTACACACATACACCCACAAATACACACACACACACACACACACACACACACACACACACACACACACACACACACACACACACACACACACACACACACACACACACACACACACACACACACACACACACACACACACACACACATACATCACAAGTCATTCATTACAAGTCTACCTACCTAGACTTAGCCAAGGCCTTTGACACAATTCCCCCTCAGGCATCACTGATAAACTCAGCCAGCTGGGTATCAACCCATATATTCTCAGGTGGGTTGTAAATGGCTCAATGATATAACTCATACAGTCAAAGTAGGGGACTCCACCTCCTCCAGCAGACTTGTAACCAGTGGTGTTCCAAAGGGATCGATCCTGGGACCCTTACTGTTTGGAATCTACTTCTCCAAGTACAGGCTAAAACTAAAGGACTTTGACTGACAAAGTTTGGTGATGACTGCAAACTGGGAACAATCGTTGAAATGCCTAGTAATGTCAACATCCTGCAAGAAGATCTTATGCAGACTAATGACTAGTGCCAAAGTCATGGTCTTAAACTTAACACAAAAAATGCATTATCATCCCCTTCGGCAATGGTGATGTTCCTGCAAATTACCAAATCAATAGCAATACCCTAAGCATACAATCAGTGGTGGGAGATCTGGGCACACAGGTGGACAACAACTTTAACTTTGATCACCATGTCTCCACAGTGGTAAGAAGGCTATCTTATATTGCTTATCTCATAAGTAAAAGAATTGTCTCCAGAAAAAAAAAAGAGGTTATAACCCCCCCCCCCCCCGTATTCTTCCCTCATCAGGCTAATAACAGAGTGCAATGCTCTCTTTGGTATGTTCCTTTCCAAACACCTGCAGGAATTGGAGAGACTACAAAGGTTCCTTACAAAGAAAATTCAGGGTTTTTAAGATCTGTCTTATGTGGCCAGACTAAAATCATTGCCATTTTACTCTGTGTCATACAGACTGCTCAGAGACGACCTGTGCCTTGCATATAGAGCAATCTCTGTCCCAGCTTTAGTGGAAATGCTGCACATTTGCAAGTCAAATTGCACATGGGTCACTTGCTCAAAGGACCTTAAGCTGGTATGGGACATCAACAGAACTTGCTGTGGAGACAGATTTGTCTCACAGAAGTTGCCCCACCTTTGGAACAAGGTTCCTATTCATGTTAAACAAAGCCCCTCATTGGCACTCTTTAAGTGCAATTGGACAACTGGAGGGGTAGCCAGAAATTCACCCAGGGGATTCCCCCTGTGTTCCTCTTAGACAGAGGCAATAGATGCTGATTTTAGTGTCTGCATGAACCAGACACCCTTGGGAACATGGGTTGAACTTGGCTAGGCTTGTAAAGGCCCTGGGGCCGTTAGCCAAGTAATCTCCTGTGATCCTATGATCCTATGCTAGTGTATTAATAATTGAGATTACTTTTGATGGTTCCGCATAAACATCCCAAAATGATAATCACTGGCCTTAATAAAGGCAAATCTTAAACCATCCACTACTCACTAACCAGAGTAAAAACAATGCTGCAATGGGGATATACATGCTCTCTTATTGTAATTACTAAACAAATGCACATAAGGCAGCTGTTTAATCTCAGCCTTACCACAGGATACATGCCCAAGGAGTGGCGTACGACAACTGTGGTCCCACTCCACAAAGGCGGTGCCTCTATGGACCCTGGTAATTACCGCCCCATAAGCTTAACAAGTCTAGTCTACAAAGCTATGGAGAGGATCATAATGGAGCTCATAAACAAAGATATAGGGGACTTGCAGACATTGGACCCGACCCAGTTTGGCTTCGTCAAGGGAAGATCATGCCTTTTGAACTTGGTCGACTTCTTCGAAACAGTCACCAAGGCCATTGATGAGGGAAAGGCAGTCCATACAGCCTACCTTGACCTTGCAAAGGCTTTTGACACAATACCCCACTCGGGTATTGTAGAAAAACTTACCAGCTTAAATGTAAACCCATATGTCAGAAGATGGGTTGCAAACTGGCTTAAGGACAGAACCCACAGGGTTAGAGTTGGTGGCGCTATGTCAGACTCCAAGCTGGTCACAAGTGGTGTCCCACAGGGCTCGGTCCTTGGTCCCCTATTGTTCGGCATCTACTTCTCAGAAGTACAGGCCAACATGGGAGGACTTTGGCTGACAAAGTTTGCAGACGACTGCAAACTGGGCACCATAGTGGAAAGTGCATCGGACACGGATATCCTTCAGAAGGAACTCACGGAAACAGAGAGCTGGTGCCAGAGCCATGGCCTGAAGTTAAACGCCAAAAAATGTATAGTCATACCCTTCGGGAAAAACAAGGAAACCCCAAGCTACCATATAGGTGGCAATCCACTAAGCACAGAAGAGGTTATCAGGGACCTGGGGACCCAGGTTGACAGTGGCCTTTCTTTTGACACTCACGTTGCTAAAGTGGTTAGAAAGACCTTCTACATTGCCCACCTGATCATGAAGGGATTCACATCCAGATCTAGTGAGGTCATTGTTCCCCTGTACTCTTCACTTATCAGACCAATGATCGAGTACAATGCCCCATTCGGGATGTATCTCACCCAGCATCTGCAGCAATTGGAGAGACCCCAAAAGTTCCTCAACAAAAGGATAAAGGGACTCCAAAATCTGTCATATGCTGCCAGATTGAAGAAACTCCAGCTCTATTCAGTCGCATACCATCTGCTCAGAGGTGACATGTGCCTGACATATAAGGCCATGTCCAACCTGGAATTAATGGACATGCTCCACCTCAAAAAATCCAAATCCACCAAAACCACTAGAGCAAGCGACTTAAACCTTAGCACGGATATAAATAGGACATGCTGGAGGGATAGATTTATCACTCAGAGACTCCCTATGCTGTGGAATAAAATCCCGGTCCATGTGAGGCAGAGCACCTCGCTGGCTCTGTTCAAGAGAAATCTTGACCTGTGGATGGGAGATCGTAGGTTTACCCCGGGAATCATCTCTGTGTCACTGCTGGACAGAGGCACAACAAACTAATGGGCACAGTATTTTTTCATATAAGGGGTGGCGTAAGCCACAAAAATTTGAGCTAGGCTTATAAATGCCTTAGGGCAGATAGCCTAGTATAAACCTATGAACCTATGAACCTATGAAATAAGAAGTATATATCTGAATGCTCCAGCAATCCATGGGAAAGTGCAACCTCTCCAGTAGATGATGAATATAATATCATCCATGCCTGAAGCAGTGACCTGATTCCAACTACATCATAGGCAAATGATATTTAATAAAATAATGGATGCAGCTCAAAACAGCTTATAGGAATCACATACATTAACAGTCTGTTCCCTATGCATTGCGTTAATTCCCAGTGGAAGACCACAAAATATTCACCCAAAGAATGAAAAAGCACAGCTATGGTACGATATTAAAGGAGTAGGAAACTAGACACTTTGTGCTCACAATTAAGTACAGAATAAAAGTGCAAGAATGTAATCGGAACTTAAAGTAAAATAATATTAACATGTATCCAAATCATATTTAACTTCTCGAAGTCAAGAAGCAAAACTCACAGATGACATTACACTGCAGAGTATACAATAAAAATATTGTGAAAAATGAGAGAACTTATTCTCCATCCAGTCATAAAAACTGGGGAATATACATTACAATTACCTTCTTGTAAATGAAAAACATAGCACCATCAGATGACTGTGTATCTGTTAAATTACCACTCAAGAGCCGGTATGATTGGTTCACTAATGATAGCATATCGTGCCACATGATGTATAGATAATGCATTGTAGTAGAAGTTGTTATCCAGTGAGTAAACACTTCTAATGTAGAAACGGCATCTCAGTATAGTATTATCACCAATGTGGGAATTATGTGCATCTACTAGGAGAATGATATCAAGCACTGGTCACTTTCAATGACATTCAGGCAGAACTACAGCATTTGTGACTGTTATAAAAATGACTAAAGATGGTATTTTGCAGAGAAGCCTGGCTACTCTGGCAGTTACCCTAGTGGGCTCAATTACAATTTGGTTAAAGCAATTAAACATATCCCTTTCTTCAGACAACAAGGCCTTGCCTCATTTGGAAATCATGTTCTCAGCTACAGTTACTTATGTAAGAGGCAAGGCACAAACAGAGAGTGTGGAAACTTATTATGTTGTGGGAAGGTAAACAAACAATTATATCAGGGACAATATGCCACCATTAAAATATCTGGCAAAGATTTTCCTTGGCCTGAGTGCAATGACATTTTGGTGGAAAGCTTCTGGCACTGAACTTTGAAATGTTCTGGTAAGATGCAGTATATTTAAACAGCGGCTTCATAAGTCTTTATATAGTAGCTGCAGTGATCTCAATCTCCACATTAAGTAAGTCATAGATTAGGAGAAGGTTTGGAAGATATGTGAACCATTTGGCAAATGTTTCATTATGTGGTGGGATGGAGAGTAAGGTAACGGATATGTTCAACCCTCAGGGAACAGTGTAATGCCATTCACTCTAATCCAGATACATTTGAGTGTGTACTTGTTAGGGGTACAAGGAGTTGTACCATTCAAAAGACAAAATTCTTCTAATTATGTATGTGAAAAACAAAAAGAGAACTTTGAATGACAAAATTACAAAAAAAAAAATAGAACTTTTTGACTTTCTGAGAAGAATTTATTAAAGAAATGCAAGAAAATTAATGCAAGAGAAACAACTGGTTGTAGTGAAAAGCATGGACATTAGGGGCAATATTCCAATTTAATAGTAAGCAACAGGAGAAACATGGCTTGAGTTTCTAATAAGGGTGTCTTCTCATGTAGTTCAGTGGAAAAATAAGTGATGCCTAACATCATAGGTGTAGTGAACAGCAAACTGA
Source organism: Protopterus annectens (assembly GCF_019279795.1). Lineage (NCBI taxonomy): Eukaryota > Metazoa > Chordata > Ceratodontiformes > Protopteridae > Protopterus > Protopterus annectens. The sequence goes on from NC_056733.1 coordinate 1,308,027,313, forward strand.
TAGTTACTGCTGCTAAAGACAATGGCAGTGATCCACGAACAGTCATGCAGACTTCACACGGAGCCTACACAATGTTCAAGTATTAGTGAGATGAGCAGCAGTGTACATGTTGCTCATCACGTTTACACAAATACAAACAATTGTTTGTGACCTGCAATAATGTAGGAGGCCAGGAAAATGTGTTGAGCAGCACAAGCACATGCAGTAAACAAGTGAGTTTGTCTATGGGCAAGCCTGTTAAGGATGCCTGCGGGAAAGACGCAAAGAGCTACATAAGGCAAATAATGCAATCTGTACACAGGCAGGGAAAGTTTACTGTGTGTACTGTGCACATAAATCACACATATGAATGTAGAAATAAATAAGAGGGTAGGGGAAATGGCAAGGGCAACTACAATATGGGTCTATATTAAATCAGAGAATGCTTAAAAAAGCGAATGCTGATTTATCGACCCCATGTAAGCGAAAGCTTACAATCCCAAACACTCAGAGCAGTGATTTTTTTTCCAGGGAAAAAAAATCGCTGTTCCACAAAAAATAAAAATAAAAACTTCAAAACATTACATAAAGTGGGGATCTTCACCCCCACACCCCCCGATGTGGGGGGGCTGTGCCCCCCATACTCCCCCTACTTAAATATACCAACTCTGAGATTGCATTACAGTGAAGAAAAGGGCAAAGTAACAGAGGCGGCCAAGCGATTTCTTTCTCAGGGAAAGAAATTGCTTATATGCCATGTTGTTATTTTACTGTTTCGTGCTTTCAAAGTTTGATCAAGATGCATTTTAAGGATTGCATCTTTGATTATATAATAGGAACTCTACAATACAATGGTTACCAGACAGGCAAAGTGTACTGAGGGCAATTTGCACAGAAATCAAAAATATGTATACCAAAACATTTAAGCGCGGAGGGTAAATGTTCGAAATATAGTAAGATAATTTATGTGAATGTACTTATGTCACATGGACAATTTTGTAGTAATAACATTTTTCAATATGTATGTCATACTAATTCATGGTGGTCACATTTCCTGAGCAAATAAAGATGAATAAAAACAGACATGATATTATAGGATGTGGCAGTTACACAAATTAACATTGTAAGAAAGGGAAATTACATGACATATGAATGTCATTGACATGCTGAGTTGAGATGATAGTCTGCAAGGACAGTATATACTTTATGGGATATTTGCACAGCATGCAATCCACCAGTATAACATGTTGGAAAATAATATGGCTCAGAAACCATAATCACCTTTTGCAATAATCAAACCCATTCCATCATTGGTAACATTGACCTGCGTATTTACTGTGTATGTCACAAACAGGCTTACACACATATGAGGAGGATCACCCTTTAAGGGAATTAGACACTTTGATATCCTAATGGTTATGTATCCCATATGTTGGTGTGTTTGGTGTTACAACTGTGGGAGAAGAGTGCAACATACTTAATACCTTTGTGTAGGGCACTCCTGCCTGACACAGTTATTGTGCAGACAGATAAGAACAGATGTAAACACCACACTATAATGCAATGTATTCTTCAGAGCTGTGTATTGTTGGCATCTGCCAATTGAGGTACTAATGGGTATTGTTACAAACAAATGATATTAGTGTGTGAATTAAGAAAGGATCCCTGAGAATGAATGTCATATCAACATGCCACACTGATGTCAGCTAAATGAGTGTGCTCATGTGCACACAATTATGATCAGTCCTATATTAATGTTCCATGGTTAAGCATGCACGTCTGTACACATACCACCGAAGAAATGGAGCATAGATGTCTGTAACACAAGACTCATAGTATGTGCCAAAGTGGCATTCTCACTATGACATTCAAATGTCCACAACTGCCATGAAATCCAAAGCTACATTTACATGTGTTCATGCAACATATCAAGTGACAAGACTGACACGATACAATGGTTGTTGTGTGATGTCACTATGTTCCAACAAAATGAAACACTATGCTAGAATTGAATGTCAAGTTGTACAAGACCTCCAAATAACAATATGGTTATTAATACCATTTGTCACAGTGGAATTGTTATCATAGCCATTGCTCTCTACCTATGTGAAGTCATTCAATCAGCTGTACTATATTTGCCTATAATTTTTATTTTCTAAAATTGATGGTGGAGGCCTCCGCCATTCTGTAAGTACAAAGCATAATTGGGGGGATGTCTTTCATGCAGAACAGTTAAGGACACAAATGCTTACAGTCATTCAATGCTGCTTTAGAACATTTGCCTAAGTGTTGAGAAAATCATCACCACAGCAAGATCAATAAAAGTGCTGTGGTACACCACAGCAGGATCAATAAAAGTGCTGTAGTATAACTGCATCACCATTTCTCATATGTGTGGTTATGCAAAAACACTGCATCATGTGTATGAATCAAAGAATATGCGTCCCTGTAATTACTCAGAAAGAGACAACATTGCCTGATGCCAGGTATACCCAAACACAACTGTAGCCCCCTGATGTTGTTAATGTGATGGTAGAACAACAATTATGTTCAGTGTGGATATAATCCTGTACTGGAACACATGCCTTAATTAGGGAACAACATACATTACATCATCTCATGTACTCAGTCCTGAGGAGGTGCTTCACTACAACTGTGATGGAATGACAATCTATTCAAATATTAGCGTCCATCTTCAATACAGCCTTTCCAACGGAAATGTAGACTAAACATATGTAACAAGAAGCAGCATCTACCCGTGAACGTAGTGGGTGACAGCACTGTTAATAACATGTACAATGACTGTAAGAAGTGACATCAGATTTTGAGCTATATGGCTAACATCACAGGCTTATAAAGGTTTGCTGAAACACAAGTGCAGTTATAGATTTGTTTCATGACTGTGACACTGTACATTTTAATGAATTACATCACCATTGTGTATTACCTTTATGGTTCCATTAAAAAGTGGTTGCACAGCACAGGCACACTGCACAGGTATACCTCATACAGGTATTTGCAGTATGTTCTGCACAATAAGACAGTCATTCCTGTAATCAAATTCACTATCAACTGACACAATTTACTCACAAGTGTATTATACACACACACACACACACACACACACACACCAAAGAAGAAGCCTGAATGCATGTGAGCCACACAGCATCTTTGAAAAGATGACATCAGCAGTGTCATGCAAAGGTGTTCCATGTGCAAAAATGACTTCTACAACTAGCTGGACTTCTAAATATCAATACCAAGAGATGTAACACATTCCAACATTTATTTACATTCACATAGGTGCAATCAAGAGAATCTCACTGCTGTATTCAAACTCTCTACTTACTGGCTGACACATTCTGCACACATGTATTATACATATGTGCCACAGGAGAGATCTGACATTAGTGGTGTGAGCGTGCATTATTATAATGATGGCCTCATCAGTGTGTTGTAGAGAGTATGCATTTCTGGACAGAGTGAAAAAGGGATGTGGGATTGATCTGACTATGTATATTTTTTTCAAGATAGGGAGTCAAATGATCACACCAGTTGAATTAATCCACCAGTGATACAATGGCTCCACCATCACACCCACAATTTGACCGTTATAAGATTAGAGTCTCCTACCTATCTAGCTATGCAATCTGGAGAACACAGTACTTAATGCCATCACAGATGTCTGAATTCAATATTGTGAGTCTACTTTATAGAAGTTGGCATTAGCATTGTGTTGCTGAGAAGATGAAGTTGGGAGAAAGGTCTGCCACTGATGTGTACTCACTCTGCAGTGTAAAATTTATTCCAGGCTACAATTTTATTGTGGCCAGCAGTAGTTAATGCCATATGTATACAGCTTCATACACACACACACACACACACACACACACACACACACACACACACACACACACACACACACACACACACACACACACTGTTCACTGCAATGGGATTATAACTCCTCACCTAAAATTCTTCCTTTCTCATTTGCTTGAACATGTCTAGATCAATGCGATACTGACAAATACTTTACACTAATAATAGCCCACACCATTTTAATGCAGGCTGTCAACACTGTCAGCTATTTCTTCTCTTCATTTTCTGAGCATATTCCCTTCCTCTCAGGTTAACTACAGAAATGCAATGTCATGGCCATTTATTTGCATCTTTATTTCAGTGTGTAATATAACTGTTCAGCATTTCAGACAGATTTTAAGCTGAGGCTGGACAGTGGTACAAGAATATCGGTGTTGTTAAGGTTGTTCTTTCTTTTTATTATATGTCTACTCTGCATGATACAAACACTTCAGAGAGACCAATCACATCAGTATTGCTGTAGTCAGAGCAATTAGAAACAGCTGCGAGCCATTAGCACCTCACAATTGTCATTGCTCTTCCCTGCAGTCCTAATGCATGTACAGGTGATCATGTTGCTGCCTACACAATGTTTACATCCCCTACACCAAATTATTTTTTGGTATTCAGGAATGCTAATGATTTCACACCTTAGTTGCATCTTCACAGTACTCAGAGAGCTGAATCTCCATTATAGAAAGGTAATGGTGTAGCTGTGGAAGCAGAAGGAGGGGAGACTGATTGGACACAGACAGAGCATAAATGCTAGTTACTTGGAGGAGACTGTTCTACAGATTACTGCACTATTTCACAAGATATGTTTGTCCTCTAAACAAACTGCTTACATGTTCATATTTTGAATGCATTTCAATATGCAATGGAAAAAAGAATTTTATGATGCATGAAATTTTAAAATTTCACTGCTGATACACTGCGCATATGGCAGGTCTTGCTTTGCTGTCCAAGTTAGTATGGTTATTTCACAGTATTGTGCTATAATTTGCAATTGCATGCCTGCCTCAAACGTGTGGGTGATTCATTGGATAGGATGAGTGACACATTGGCTCAGCCAGTGTCTGTGATGGTACGTCTGCTAGGGGAGGGCTGGAATTCAAGTGTCTTTTCAGTCACACTTGCCTTACTGCACCCTTCCCCACCCTGTTAGAGTGATGGTGATGATGCCTGTGCCATGAGCTTTGTTCATTTGGGTTTGACTTAGGATTACATATATGTCTGATGTACAGAGTGGATAGGTACAAGACTGACAGTATGCATGTAGTTTATCTTTTTACACATTTGTTCGTATACCACAGGTTCTACACCTACCCTGACATTACTGCAGTTATGAATCATGTGCCTTGGGGCTGTCTCTGTCTGATGCTATCTGTACATAGACATTACATGGGTATGTAAAGTCTGTGGATATCGAATGGCATCACTTTTTATATTTGTATGTGATTAGGTTGTTAAGTGTATTCTTTCGCTGGTGAGTGTGTGTGCTATCATTTGCCTCTCAGTTGCTGACTGTGTGCACTAACCTTTGAGTCTTAGGTGGTAAGTGTGTATGCTGTTCTTTGCCTCTTAGCCAGGGCAAGGGCATATTGTGCATGCCTACATCTGCTGGCTACCTCTGCAGCTGGAGGTTTTCCCTTAGAATCATTGTTTGTATGTGGTGACAGTGCTGCCCCTATCTGTGGTCCATGAATGTATGGTCCTAGACTTTGTTGTCCCTGTTGCAGCTGCTTCCTTAATATGATATTGTGTAATATGGCACAGACTATGAGAAGTTCTGCACAGGTGCCTGGGTCGTACTGCAGGGCACCCCCTGACGGGGCTAGACAAAGGAACCATGACATCTGCATGCCAAACACATGCTCTGTGATGTTTCTAGTTTGAGCATGGGCATTGATACAACTTTCCTCTATGGATGTGTGTGCATTTTTTATGGGTGTCATGAGCCACAGTTCCAGTGCGTAACCTGCATCACCCAGTAGATGGCCTTGTGGAACATCATCCCTTGCAAACCTTGTGTACAGCTGAGAGGTGTGCTGTATGTGTGAGTCTTGGTAACTGCCTGGGTTACCTGCACAGACATCGAGGATGATCTCTTGGGCATTACAGACAATGTAGCAGTTGACTGAGTGGGACCCCTTCTTGTTGATGAATGTTCTTCCCTGTTCACCAGGTGGGGCTTTTACTTCTAAGTAAATGTAGTCTATGGCCCCCAAGACTTCAGAGAAGTGTGCTACAGCACAGAATTCATGCAGTGTTCTTGCTCTCTTCTTTGGTTTAAATGGAAAATAGATGTACTCCCTTGCATGTTCTAGCATAGCATTGAAACATTGGTGAAATATTATAGAGGCTGAGGCCTGTGACACCTCTAGTATATCCCATGTGGGTCTCTGGAATGTACTACTAGCTAATATCCTTAATCCTATACATACCTTACTTTCCACTGGTATAGGTTCTCCTCAATTTTCTCTCAGTCTGAGGTGGAGAGCGGCAGAGCTTACAGAGTTCCTGTGGTGTTTCCCAATCAACCCTGTAACACTCCACTATTTCAACCCTTCTTCTCCTTGGATGAGGTCTATCAGCAGAATCAGCAGCATAGATTTGAGCCTTTTGCTTTTTTTTCTAAGTGTGATGGTGGCTGTATTCCAAAAGGTTTTGTTATTCATGACAAAGGGCAACACTACCTCTACATAATTACTTTGTAGCTTCCTGAATGGATCTGCCATTTTTGATTGGTTAATTTGTATATAATTCAGCTTTCATTAGCATACTGTGCTCTTTATCTTTGCTTGGTGGTTTCACACAATGTATAGAGTTGTTTAATCAATACAAAATAACACACTGTTGTATGCGCATCACAGATAGCACTGCAGAAATTAGTCATTCATGAATCTGGCCCTATGTGCTGGCTGTGGTCATATTTAGCAACAAGCAATGTGACTAACCGAATGAGAATGATTAGCATAAGTAATGTGCCATGGTTTGGCAGTAACCCCTAGTGAAGTACAGGAATGACAGTAAAATTCAAAATAGTATGAGTTAAGTCAGTAAGCATCCTGACTCAGGAATGCAAAATGTAATCACAGCAGAGAGCAGAAGGGCATTAGAATGTAGGGGCGATATTGTAGGAATGGAAACCATTGTACACCGAGGTTCTTAGAAGCTGTTGTAATCTACTCTTGACAAAATGGAATCAAGTATTCTACACTGAGGTTCTTAGAAGCCTTTGTAACCTACTCTTGACAAAATGGAACCAAATATTCTATAGCTTCAGCTGAGATATTCTAATCATAGTTTAACAGTATGCCATATAAAGAAGAACTGCATGTCTCAGACAGACAAGTAGGAGATACACATGGTCCTATGGAAATAATTAGTTGTATACTAACATTCCATGCAACTGGTTTCTTTAATATTAGTGGATTCTGTTTTCCTCTTTGTTCCTCAAGCTATGCCTTTATACCACTGCATATAGTATCTAAACAGTGTTTTGCAGGAGTGAAAAGTGTAACTAAGAACAGGCTGGGAGTTTCATGCTGGAGTCTTTACAGTGGTCACTTCTGTAAACAGTAACACATAAAAATAACTTGAGGGTAAGATTGGGAGCAGAAGAGAAAAATTGAAAAAACAAAATACTCCCAATGTACACAGGACTTAGCTTTAATAAAAAATATTTTATTAAAGCTAAGTCCTGTGTACATTGGGAGTATTTTGGTTTGTCACTTCTGTAAACCCCTGTCACATTATTATGAGTTATCAGGGAATAATAGACACAGGGCAATAAGGTTGAGAGTCTTTTTTTTTTTAACATTAATCCAGTTCTTGTGCCTCTAGTTTATGGAATGGCTAACAGACTTTCTGTCAACAATTTTCTGAAAATGCCCAAAACAAAGGTAGGTGCTCATTTATTTTTCTAAGACAATAAATACAAACGTGTTTGTGTTGCTAAGGACTGGCTTCTAGTACTTTACAGTGTCTGAAACATTAAGCAAATGTTTGAAATGATATGACAGGATTATTATGAAAATATTTATTAAAAACAAAAGAGAAGTGTTAAGGGGTTATGAAGAATTACACCTTGAACACAGACAATTAAAAGAAAACAGCATCGTCTTTATTCACCTAGGTATCAGAAATAGGTTTTACAGTTCTTTGCAGTGTATTTAACTCCAAATTTGCAAAAGTACTGAAGGCAAGGAGAAAAATGCTCTGGAAAAAATGCCAAAGTCATATGAGGTATCCTGAACTGATCTAATAAACTTCATCTAGTGATTAAGAAAAGAGAGCATGGAGTTTACAGACCCCATTCCAGTAGCTAACACAAATTAGGTGTCCTACTCAGAAAAAAAAACATGAAAGGGAGCACAAAAGGAAAGGCAGAGGTAGCATCACTGAATAAATCCTTAATCTCCATGATGCAAATGGCAAAAAGAATTTGTTTCTGACCTAAAAAGTGTGAAATACATCAGGGAAGATAATGAACCACATCAGAGGGAAATATAGCAAACCAGGGACATTAGTACTGCTCACACAAACCAACTCAAAGATCTAACAAACTGGGGAGAAAAGATTTGGTTAAAAACTCACTATAATGAAAACAAAGCCAAACAAAAAAGACATGAGGTTAAGAGGGATATCTGAAGGGCTGAAAGACCCCAGCCATTGAAATTCATATGCAAAGAAAACACATCATCCCCCAGCTACCTGCTCTCTATAATTAGATTTTTTAACTACCAAGATCAAGAGAGAGGGACTGTAGGCCGAATAGAAACAGTTTTGGAATCCAAGACTGTAGAGACAGCAATGTTCTTTATCCCAGTGTATAACATAGCCATGTTTAACAAGAAGTTTTTTTATCTTTGCTAAGAAAACATGTAGAGATCTGGGATTCACATTCCATCTAAGGTTCCTTGAGGCCCCGCATGTGCAAAAACAGTTTATATGTTTGGCATTTGAATTCCCCGGAGAGGCTGAGTTTAACTAACTATGCAGTGCATTGTCATTGCATGCTGGGGCTTCTAAAGGAGACACAATGGATCCAAGATGCAAGCTAACCTCCTCTCCTTGTATGACCATGAAAAGCCCAGAGAAGAAGAAGAAATTAAATTGGTTCTGAACTGATTATTAGTTGCGATCTGGTACAGAAGAATCAGAGCACAATGCACCAGCAGCTAAATCTCATTCCAGATTAACCCAGTTATCACCTATCTTTGGCAGACATCCCTAAAGAGGTCAGTTAGTGGGAAGAGATGGGCGTTAAGACCCCAAATCCCTATCTTAATGAGATTCTTGAAATGGAGCAAGAACAGGAGAAAACAATCTGTATCCGAACTGTGGTGGTTCATATTGCAGGGAGTCCACTGAAATGAAGCTGTACTGCCTCGTTCATTTGCTCTTCTGACCAAGTAACCTTATAGCTCAGTGTACAGCAAAGGTTTTACAGAGACAAAAGGGTCACTGGCTGGTTTACTACTCACTCACAAGCTGGGATAAGGTAGAATGGGCTGACATCTTCCAGTTCATTGTTAATTTTTAATTGAGTTCTTGCTGTTATATTATATTGTTTGTAGCACATTAATGTTCAGTGCATTGTTAAAGTTGCTAAGGGAGTCCTTAGGATGATTTTGGATAGTTGAGGGTAGGTGATTGATTGGTCTGCACTGGACAAAACAAGCACAATCGCAAACAATGGCCATAGGTTGTACAAGAGTTATACTTAAAACATCCCTCCCATATGGCAGTTAGAATGAGTCCAGCTCTAGGATATCAACAAATACTTCCATGTTAGTAAAAATTGTTTGTAAGGGAGCTTCTAAAGTCTAGCAAATAAAGACACTAAAAGGAGACAATTCCTATTACCAAAGTAATTTGAATGGGGCAACATGTGGAGGCTCTTATCCTTAATATCTTCATGAAGAACTATAACACAGACAAGATGGCAGTAGGCTTTCACCTCAGCACATGGTTAGAAACAAGGGACACTCTACTACAAGAATGAGATTTATCATTTGCTGAGAAAACCTTAAGAGGCTTGCATCTTCACTACACTCACATGTTTCACTAAGCAACAAAAGAAAAACAAGAGTGAGTCTCTGGCACAGGGCACATATTAGTGTTTGTCAATTTAGCATGCTTTAAAAAGTGGCAGTAGAGGTTTAAGGGGATGGAGAAGAAGAATGTTGCCTCCTCCATCCAATGGGAAGGCCAAGGCAAAGACATTGAATAGATAATCTCGCCAACTCATTCAGGTAATAGGTTGAGAGGTTTGAGGGTATTTGCTTAAAGGGATACTTTATGATTGAAAGGATATAGTTTAGAATGGAGGAGGATAAAGGCTACCTGTCATGGCTCCAGAGGGGAATAACTACCTTTCTTGTATATCTATCAGTTTAATTTCCCCAGGATTTTTGGGTTTCTAATACAATGACTGGAATCAACTCCATTTCTAAGTCAAAGTATGATTAAAGTTCATGAAATTAGTATTGTTTCCATCTTTGCTATTAGTCAAAAGTGCTCTTCCCAGCACCTACAATGTGCCCATAATTGATTCCTTCTGAAATTCATATGGAGTTACATGTGTCAGTAACATATCTAAATACAACTGTAATTTTTTTTATGAGGCCCATTGCTCCTACTACTATTGGAACTGTTTAGGTATCGTTCTTCCACAAAAGACCAGCCACAATGAAAAGTTTAAATATATTTAATACTAAATAATAAAAGAGCATGAAAATACTAAATATCTATTTACAATAAACACCTGAGTTTCATCACATGAAATATTAAAAATAACATAGACGGAAAGGTTCACAGAGATAGAGAAAAACAATACTTAACTAATCTCATTATATTTTCCTGACTGACTAAAAAAATACTGTCCACTAGTTCACTTACTAGAGCAAGGCAAGATGATGTGGGTGAGTGATCTTCCTTCTTGTCAGGTTTCACAAACAGACTGCTCTGAGACTTCTGTCTGATGTAGTATTAAACATAATTTCAGTGCTGAATCACAGAATGACATAACTTGCATCTGGTCACCTGACTTCTGGTTCCCACACTACCCCCTTTACTAGAAACTGAACCAGAATCTAGCACATATGTGTCATACTACACACATATAGAGCTTTACTAAGCTGTGTTACAGCATCTGGAAGCTATGAAACCATTTCAAAAGCATTCCTTCCAGGGTAAAAAGTAGTTCACCCCTCAGAACAATATTGTAGAATGCCTAGCCCTGGTTTTCAGAGACATTTTGTCTGTGGCTGCAATCAGAACTGTAAGGTAAAATATTTATGGCCTAAACCAGGTAATCTAATTTCAGACTATTTTTAACATTAGCTGAATTAAGATTAACCTCTTCTCCTCCAGTATTATCTGTTACAATATATTAATTTCAACAGTTACAATACAGTCTGACATATAGGTGTATTTCTTTTCTGTACAGCAGGACCCACTGTTTGTACATTTTTAACATAAGCAGCTTTACAAATACATTTTCAACACAATCACCTATAAAAATCAGTTTGATATGCAAATGACATATAATTCTTTACAAAACTCCAGCTAGCTATGCTGGCATATGTTACCCATCCACTGCTCTACTTCTGCTGGCATAGCTGGCAATACCTCACATCGTCACATGGACAAATCTGATGTAAGACCTTCCTATCCATGCAGATACTAAGTTATGTGCAGGCCTCACTATACTTGACATAAGGACCTTCCAGAGACAGAATGGGGAATATTATTTCTCAGGCTTCTGCCTTGCAGACACTTCAGCAGTTCCTCAATATACTCTTGGAATATGTGGTTTAGTACATCTATTTCCTGGTGTCACTTCAGGGCTGAGCCTGGACTATGTGTGCCTTTTATGGGGTGGCACATTTCCATGAGGTGCTTAATATGATATATTGCACCCACATTGCCATTAGGGCCCCATCGCATCCTTGGCAGAGAGTGGTACCAGAACAGAAGGGCTACCATTTCATCAACTTCCAGGTGGTGTGTTGCATTGGAGTGCACCCCCAATGCATCAGTACAGCATCCTGGCAGTGACCTAGATTCCCATATCTGGCACACTAGCTATCTTTACCACCTGTTCCTGCATGGTAGGAAGTCCCATGGTTAGCTTGTTATTAAGTGGAAATTTTAATTTTTATTACATAATTATTTATTCTTAGTAAATTGTATTGTTTATTACTAAACCACTATTCCTTTGGTTTGCCTCCCCCTTTCTCTTTTATTTTCTGTTTTTAGCTGAGACAGGATACCTACTAAAACCATGGCTTATTATTACTGTGAGAAATTTGACAGGAGCTGTGGAAGTTAATTTTAATACAGCCCCATCCCAGACTCATATATTGTCATTGTGATACTTTTTGAAATGTTCAAAGCCCATTCAGATGACTAGGTGATTCTGGGGTACCCTTCAGTATGACCCAGCAACTACATGCAAGATGTTTATCATGGGTTGCATTCTGCACAACATGATCATGCTCCAGTCTGATGGTGATGTGACCCATGATGTCACTGCAGCTCCCAGTTGAGGTCCTACTGTTTATAAAAAAACATAGAGTATAACTGCTATGCATGGTCTATGCAGTGAGTGCATGGTCTACTAGCACTGTTCATTAAACATTCCCTCTTATCTTCAAATATTTTTTTATAGTATAGTTAATTATATAACTGTTTATAAAAGCTATTCCTGACTGTTCACTGAGACTTATTCCATGATTTCAAATGGCATCATGAAATAAATATTTACATTTTGTTACTGTTTTGCAGAATATACTTTGTGTAGGGTCTCTAGTTAAGTATGCACCTAATGAATATGATGAAAAGGTGTTTCTTCAGTAGTTAACTGATTGAAGTTTTCAAAACTGTATATATCACAATCTCTGAACTTGTCTTTACCATGAATTCATACCTTGCACTTGAATGGAAAATCATATCACATTTTTTGTTTATTTTGCAATGCTTTTCCTAGTTTTGCCCATGGCATATCAGAGATTAGTTATTTTTTCTCAGATAAGGTACTGAACATCAGATTAATTCATTATGTCATACACAACAAACTGTTTCCTCAATAACAGTAATCATTTGTGCAGTGCTGAGGATGAAGTCACAAAAGTGCTACGTTTTTATGACAGGATACTCATGTATATCATCATGCATCTGTTTTCCATATGTGGGAGTAATCCCCCTAATTGTGCATTATTTTATTATCTTGTATGTACTTGTCAATTTTACCATTACTCAACTGAAAATCATGATAATAGATGAGCCCTTAATGGCATTACACATTGCATTTTGCATGTTATGCTGTCCACCACAGTTTTCCACATTATTTTATTTTATACTAAGCATTACCATTTGTCACAAAAGTAAATATTGCCAGCCCAGCAAGCTGGAATTTTGTAAATAATTCTATATCATTTGTGAATATTAATATGATTTATATAGAACTGTATGTTATGTACTCAGTTAAATATAACCACAGCATGCCCTGCTGGCTTAGACTAGAAATGTATATAAACTGTTGTAATTATGTAACTATATATGTTTTAACAGTAGAAACTGGGATATAAAAGGTTGACCTGCAAAACTTCAAGAAATAAGTTGAAACTAAATTATTTTACGATTGTGCTATAAAAGTTATCTCTCAGTTTCAGTGTAGCTGACACAATGCCTAGAGCTAGATGTTTTTCATATTGTCTTGGAAGAGAAGTAATTACTATGTTTGATATGCAAAAGTGTTTTATTGTTTTATGAGTTTCAGGATCTACAAACATCTGAGAGATATGTATTTTTCACAGACAGATGCTAAACATGTTTGTATTTCCTGACAATGGGGGTAGCTTGAGAACTAAAGTCAGGTGACACAAGTGATGTCATCCAAGCTAACTCAGCAGTAATATTTGATATTAATTTAAGAACTCTCTAAGAGAGAGACTGGGCATTTTATACTTTGTCTTTGACCTAACAAGAACATCCACTCATAACCACCATCTGCACTTGCCTTGCTGTAATTAAGTCTGGGGTACAGTAATTTCTCTTTGATACAGGCAGGAATATAATGAAGTATAGCTTAGATATTTTCTTTATTTATTTAAGACTGTTCTGCAATGTTGTTTTAAAGATTTCCTGTGATTTTGAACTCTGAAGTCACTGTGTTGAGTTACTGAGTATTGTCTTGTTATTTTATTATTTATTATTAAATATATTTAAACCTATCTTTATGGGTGATATTTATTAGACATATTTAAGCTCTGAGGGTACTTGCATATGTATTTGTTGACACTGTACAAGCCACTCCTAAATAACCTTGCTCTTGGTCAGACAACCATTTGGACTAATAGTAACATTACACAGTAGGATTGGACACCCTTTGTTAAGGGCTTAAGTAGCTGATAAGTAGTGGCTGGTGGCAGCTGGAACTATATTATAGTCTGGGCAGAAGGGGGCATAGTTAGTAAACCTGTGCTAGGCTTTGTCAGGTGAGTGTGTGTGTGTGTGTGTGTGTGTGTGTGTGTGTGTGTGTGTGTGTGTGTGTGTGTGTGTGTGTGTGTGTGTGTGTGTGTGTGTAAATCAAATGTCAAAGTATGTGTGTGCCAGCTACGTGGGCAGGGACACAAAGCACTGGTTGGACAGAGAGGGTGCTGGAGGTTTTGGCTTGGCCACTCAGCTGAGATCTAATTCCTGTAGCTGTGCCAGTGAGGAGTCTTATTGGGGATCTGGAGAAAGAGGGAGAAACCAGCCCCAGATTGACTGTGGTCTCTGTGTGCTCTTAAGAGAGCTTGCACTTTACTGTGTGTGTATTTGTCATATTCCCAGTGAGTATGTCCCCTAGCTGTTGGCAGTGATAAGGATTAAGGCTCCTTGATTATTGCACCAGTGTTGGGGCATCACATATTAATTGGTGGCAGTGGTGGGATAGCCACATCACATATTAATTGGCTTGTAGTAGTGTGGATATTGAATTCCTGTAGCCTGTGAACTCTCAATCAGCCATACAGTGAGAATTCAGAGTTTCATATCACAATTTTTTTTGTTAGCTTAGTTAGTCAGGGGGAGCAGGCAGGCATGTCAGCAGAAATGTATGGCAAGCTGACAAGGAGCCAGTTGGCTGAGATGTGCCTGGATAAAGGACTGCTGCATGCCAACTAGACTAAAGCAGAAATTATTGCAGCTTTAGTCACATCTGCATCACAGAATAGCAACCAGGAGGTTAATCAGACTGGCCTTGGGAATGTACAACTCACAGAAAATGAACAGTTGAGCCTTTCCACAGAAGACTTAAAAATCTGTCTGGAGTTAATGAGACTGGAGCTGTAGGCCAAGCATTTGGAAATAGAAGCAGTAGAGAGACTGTGACATCTGGAGGCTGAGGAAAATGAGGAACTGAGATGTCTGTAGGCTGAGCAAAATGCAAATCTGTGACTTCTGGAGGTTAGGGAGAATGAAAAGCAGAGGCAACATGAAAAGGAGATGCTGACTCTTCACCAGGGTCATGGAGGTAATTGGGAAGGGAGTAACCAAACCCCAGAAGCAACAAAGTCAGTACATTTCTTCCATGATTTACAGAGGGGGATAATGTTGATAGTTTCATTCATAGGGTTGGGAGGGCGGCCTAAAGGTTAAGATGTTTGCCTTACAAACACAAGGTACAGGGTTTGAATCTCACAGGGGATAATTGGCTAGGCTTAAATGGCTAGCAAGGGCAGTTAGCCTAGTACTAATCTATGAACCTATGAACCTATGTTTGAAAGGGTATGTAAACAGTATAATGTTGACCAAGGGTTATGGGTACAGTTCCTGACCCCCTTACTGCATGGTAAATCTGTATACTGCTATTTCTAAATTGTCCGATACTGATTGCTTAAATTATAGGTTCATAGGTGTTTACTAGGCTGACAACCACAAGGGTCTTTTTTAGCCTAACCATGCATCCCAAATCTCTGATGAGTTCTGATACCTTTGATAAGTGTAAGCATGGGCCTTCGACATGAACCATTTACAGGTTACCTGTTTGCATCAGAGACATAGGTGCCAAACCAGGGCTGAATTTCTGATTTCCCATCCAATTGCCTAAGTTGCACTTGAATTGGATTAGGGAGGAACTCTGCTTCACATGGATGTGGAGCCTGTTCCATAGACAGGGTAGTCTCTGGGATACATTCCTATCTCTCCAACAGGTCCTATTTATATCACAGGCAAGGTTTAAGTCTTTAGAATGGGTAATTCTGGTACTGTTTGTTTTGTGGATATGCAGGAGCTCCATCAGAGTGGGGTTTGACAATGTCCTGTATGCCAGACATAGATCTCCCCTCAAAGGCCTATAGGAGACAGAATACAGAGATAGGGCCTTGAGGCAGTCTGCATAGGACATATTACTTATGACCTGTATTCTTTTAGTGAGGAACCTCTGTGGACATTCCAATTGTTGGATATACCTGGTTAGGTACATACCAAAGGGAGCATTGTACTCAATGATAGGTCTGACGAATGACAAATACAGTGGAACAATGACTTCCTCGGACATAGATGCCATACCTTTGTTTATAAGTTGCGCAAGATAGAATGATTTCCTCACCACTGTAGACACGTGATTATCAAAGGCTAGATTACTATGTATGTGTGCCCCTAAGTCCTTGACTACTGGGTTAACTCAAAGGGGTGTGTTGTCAATGTGATAGTTACCAGAGATGGATGACTTCCTAAAGGATACCTTTGTGCATTTCTTGGCATTTAGTTTTAGTCCATGGCTCTGACACCAGTTGTTTATTTGTGTCAGCCCCTCCTGGAGAATATTTGTGTCAGTATGAGATTCAGTGATAGCTCCTAATTTGCAATCATCTGCAAATTTAGTTAGCCAGAGACCACTGACATTGGCCTTGACTTCTGAGAAGTAAATGCTAAAAAGGAGCGGTCCATGGATTGATCCCTGAGGGACTCCACTTGTGACTGGCTTCTTTGTTGAGGTGGACTCCCCAATTCAAACTTCTTGGGTACTGTCTGTGAACCAGTTGGCTATCCGCCAGCTGACATATGGGTTTGTACCTAACCTCTTGAGTTTATCAACAATGCCGGACTGTGGTATTTTGTCAAATGCCTTGACCTGGTCAAGGTTGGCAGTGTGAACAATTTTGCCCTCATCCATTGCTTTGGTGACCTTCTCAAAGAAGTCCACCAGGTTGAGTAGGCATGATCTGCCCTGTATGAAACCAAACTGGGTTGGGTCCATTGTATGGAGGTTTACTATATCTCTACTGATCATCTCCATGATATTTTTTTCCATGGCTTTACATATAAGACTAGTGAGACTTATGGGTCTGTAGTTTCCAGGGTCGGTAGATGGCCCACCTTTGTGCAGAGGAATGAGTGTTGCCTTTCTCCATTCATGAGGCATGCATCCTGTTTGGAGGCTACAGTTAAATAGTAATTCCAGAGGCCCTGATAGGTCATGTTTCATGCAATTTAGAAGGCATCCTGGGATATTGTCTGGGCCCATTGATGCAGTGTTCTTGGTCTTAGAGATAGCATTAAGGACCTGTTCCCTAATGATAGTAGGCAAAGTTATATTTGATGATATTTCCTGAGGAAAGGTTGAGGGAAAAAAGTTGGAGCTGAATTTATCAGCCAGGAGGTTTGCTATATCTTCTGGCACAGTATACGTGGCACCATTTACAATGAGTTCTGTACACAATTGTGTATTGCCTTTGAGGTTGTGGACATAGCTAAATAATGCTTTCTGGTTGTCATTGACCAGAGAGGCCAATCTTACCTCAAATTTGGCTTTGGTAGACTTTATTCATCCTCTGATTTGTTTGTTTAGTTTAATGAGAGCACTTTTATCCTGCTGGGTGCAGCACCTCCTAATTTTTGCCATGATTTTCTTCCTCCTGTTATACAGCTTATTGATTTTGTGATTCCACCAGAGTGGCTTGTTATTTGAGTTAGTACTGTACTTCTTCCTGGTATTAGCATGCTTGTACAGAGTTTCTGTGAACAGAATACAGTAAAAAAATTGTCTTTTAGAATGCTTTAAGTTAATACCTGAAGCTTATAGGAAAAAGATTTGTGAGCATAGACGCAAGGCAGATGAAAGTGTGTGTGAATATATTGCTGAACTAAGCACTTATTTTCATAAGTGAGTAAGTGCATATCAGGTCACTACTTTTGAAGGGCTGGCAGACCATTTGGTGAGGGAACAATCCCTTAGCACTTTGCCTGAGGACATGAGAGTCTGGTTAAGTGATAGGCAATGCAATACTGCAGATGAGTTGGGGAAGAATGGAGACCTATATATAGCAAGGAGGGCATCACTGCACTAGAAAGGGGCACCAGGTGCTGCTCATGAGTCTAAGGGAACCCTTGCTGGGCAGCTCAGACTGCCCCAACAGAGTCTGCCAGAAGCAGGGGAAGCCACTAGTCCAGGTACATGTCCAGGACCAAGAGTTAAATGTTTTAAATGCAACCAGTAAAGCCACGTAGCATATAGATCTCCATGAAGGCAAGGTGGGGAACAAAAGGTGGGGGAGCCAGTAAGTGGGAATGCCAGATGCCAGAAATAAGTTGTCTCAAGACAACAAGGGTACCAAACTACCACAAGATGTTATATTCTATCTTTGTAAATGGGAAAGAGGCCATTGCTAAGAGAGACACATCTTCAGACCTAACCATTGTGAAGCCTGCAATGGTTAAAGAGGGCCACTACTTGCTGGGGCAGTCTAATCCAGTCAGAGTTTTAGGAGGGACCCCATCCCAAATACCTTTGGCTAGGGTTCACCTTGACTGGGTGGGTGGAAAAGGAAGCCAGCAAGTAGGTATATTTGAGGGTATCCCTGCAGATGTCCTGATGGGGAATGATTTTGGTACTGCAGTACCCTGTGTGCATGCAGCTACATGCAGTTAGACTTGGAGACAAGTGTGAGGGTCTGGTAGCCTGGGGGAGACCCAGACAGACTGCACACTTGCAGCCAGGACTGGTGAGGTGGTTGCTTCAGGGAGGCAGCTACGCTGTAGCAGTGAGAATGAAGGTGAGCCACAGATGCTTGTGGGTGCTGATGTTTCCTTGGAAAGAGTGACTGCAAGAGCAGAGGTGAGTAGCAGTACTTAGACTGACAGTGAGGCACCAATGTCAGAGAATACCAAACTTCCTATGGAAGGGGAGTTGGGAAGGGTTACCAAGAAAGAGTCAAGACAGGCTCAGCTCTCAGACCCTACATTACAATGCCTAAGGGAGGTAGCTAGTGAATAATCTGACTCTGAAAGGAAGGGTGAATCTGTATACTTGGACAAAGGGTTACTGTATAGAGAATGGACCCCTGAGGGAGGGCTAGAGTGTGAGAGAATACAGCAGTTGGTAATGCCAAGACCCTACCACCTGGCACTTCTAGCCATAACCCATGATATTCCTTTTGCAGGTCATATGGGCATAAAATATACAAAGAGACATATTACCCAGAATTTTATTGACCTGGATTTTCCAGAGATGTAACAGGGTACTGCAGGACTTGTGAGCAGTGCCAAAAGGTAGGTAAGGCAGGAGACAAGGTGAAAGCTCCTTTGATGCCTTTGCTTGTGATTGAAGAGCCATTTCAGAGGGTAGTTATTGATACTGTGGGACCTCTGAGTACCACAAGTTCCATAGGGAAAACGTATTTCCTACTGGTAGTAGATTATGCTATCAGATACCCTGAGGTGGTGGGTCTGTCCTCCATTGAGGCAGAAAAGATGGCAAATGCTTTGTTAGAGATTTTCAGCAGGGTAGGTTTCCCAAAAGAGATACTCACTGACAGAGGTGAGAATTTCATTTCAGACCTGCTTGCGTGTCTGTGGAAGCACTGTGGGGTAAAGCACATAAAGACCACCCTCTACCATCTCCATACTAATGGTCTTGTTGAGAGGTTAAACTCTACACTCAAGGCCATGCTACAGGCATTTGCAGACCAGTTTACAAAGGACTGGGGCAAACATTTGCCCCATCTATTATTTGCATACAAAGGGGTTCCCCAGAAATCCAGAGATTTTTCACCATTCGAGTTGCTGTATGGGCATAGGATGAGGGGATCTCTAGATTTGATTCGAGATGAGTGGAAGGATGAGTGTGAATCCCCACAAGGAGTCTGTTGTGGCATATGTCCTAAACTTCAGGACAAGGCTCAGGGAACTCATGGGCTTGGCCCAGAAGAACCTGGCAGAAGTCCAACATCAGAAAAAGGTCTGGTATAAACAGGGACACTCAAGTTACAGAGTATGCTGTAGGGCAGCAGGTTATGGTTCTCATTCCTGTCAGACACAACAAGCTTCAGGCATCTTGGGAGGGCCCCTTCAGGGTGGTAAGGAAGGTCAGTGATGTCACCAACATGGTAGAACTGCTAGGCAGGAGGCAGGGGCATAAATTGCACCATGTTAACATGAGGAAACCTTAACATGATAGGAAGGCTCTTGTGCTGAGTATTTGCAGTGGATGGCAGGAGGAGTCTGAGGGGGTTCTGGTGACTGATCTACTCAGTGAGGCTCGGACAGACACCTCAGTGGAAAGGGTAGCAGTTTCCCATCAGCTATCCCCTACTCAGGTTCAAGAAATCGGAGCAGTGTTACAGAACTTTGGGGACATGTTCACTGGGACACCAGGGTGCACCCACCTGGTGCAACACCATGTGGATACAGGATCCTAGAGGCCTATTAAACAGGCCCCTTATAGGGTGCCTGAGGAGATACAGGAAATGTTGGAACTAGGGGTAATTCAGGCATACATCCATCCCTGGGCCTCCCCAGTGGTACTGGTACCAAAGAAGCATGGCAGCGCCAGGTTCTGTGTCGACTACAAAAAATTAAATAGTCACACAGAGTCAGATGTGTACCCCATGCCTAAGACAGATGAAGCCCTAAAGCAGCTGGGTGGGGCTAAATATCTTACCAGCTTTGCTCTTACCAAGGGTTACTGGCAGGTGCCCTTGAGTCCCAGCGCTAAACAGAGGTCAGCCTTTATGACTCCTTTCAGCTTGTATGAGTTCAAAAAGATTCCCTGGGATGAAAAATGCCCCAGTGACTTTCCAGAGGCTGGTAGATTGTATCCTAGCAGGAACAAGAGATTTGGCCCTTGCTTACCTAGATGATATTGTCATCTATAGCCATTCCTGGCAAGAGCACCTTCAGCATGTCAGGGAGGTGCTGGGCAGTCTACAGAGGGCAGGGTTGAGCATTAAGCCCAATAAGTGTCAAGTGGGTATGGCAGAGATATCCTACCTGGGACATAAAGTGAGGAGTGGTAAGATCAGGCCAGAACCTGCCAAAGTGGAAGCCATTCATGAATGGCCGGCCTATGCTACTAAAAAGCAGGTGAGGGCATTCTTAGGGACAGCAGGTTACTACAGAAAGTTTGTCCCCAGTTATAGTACCATAGCTGCTTCCTTCACAGACCTGACAAGGAAAAACAACCCAGATAAGGTAGTGTGGACCCCAGCATGTGAACAGGCATTCCAGCAGCTTAAGGGAGTTTTGGGATGACCCCTTGGGTTAGCCAGCCCAGATTACAGCAAATAATTTGTTGTGCAGGTGGATGCTTCAAACCATGGGGTGGGGCTGTATTCAGCCAAGTTTCTTCAGAGAGAGAGAGAAGAGCACTCAGTGGTATATGTCATTTGTAGGCTCCAACCCAGGGAGGAATGTTATGCAGTTGTAGAATGGAATGTCTGTTTATAGTGTGGGCACTGCAGAAACTTCAGCCTTATATGTATGGAAGGAAATTCACTGTAGTTACATACCACAATCCCTTAACATACATCGAGCCAGCCAGCAAAATACCAAGTTACTAAGGTGGAGCTTAGGGTTTCGAGCATATGATATGACATTGCAGCACAGCACTGGGGTTTGTGATGTCAATGTAGATGGGCTGTCAAGACAGGGAATAGGGTAAGGTATTCCCAGATAGGCACAACCCTCTCAAGCAACATTTCTCAAGGGTCACTTGAAAAACTAGCTTGAGTTTTCTGGGGGAAGAAATGTCAATAAGGAAATATTGCCAGCCCAGATATCTGGAATTTTGTAAATAATTCTATGTTTTTGTGAATATTGATATGATTTATACAGAACTGCATGTTATGTACTGAGTTAAATATAACCAGAGCATGCCCTGCTGGCTTAGAATAAAATGTATATAAACTATTGTAATTGTGTAACTGGATATGTTTTAACAGTAGAAACTGGGACATAAAAGGTTAACTTGCAAAACTTCAAGAAATAAGTTGAAACTAAATTATTTTACAATCATGCTATAAAAGTTGTCTTTCAGTTTCAATGTACCAGACACAATGTCTAGAGCTAGAAGTTTTTTGTATTGTCTTGGAAGAAAAGTAATTACTAGGTTTGAGATGCAGAACTGTTTTATTGTTTTATAACTTTCAGGATCTGCAAACATCTGAGAGATATGTATTTTTCACAGAGAGATGCTAAAAATGTTTGTACTTTCTGACAATGGGTGTAGCTTGGGAACTAAAGTCAGGTGACAAAAAGTGATGTCATCCAAGGTAACCCAGCAGTAATATTTGATATTAATTTAAGAACTCTCTGAGAGAGAGAGAGAGAGAGAGAGACTGTGCATTTTGTACTTTGTCTTTGACACAAGAACATCCACTCATCACCACCAGCCTTGCTGTAAGTCTAGGGTACAGTAATTTATCTTTGATACAATTGGGAATATAATGAAGTATAGCTCAGATGTTTTCTTTATTTATCTGAGACTATCCTGCAGTGTTGTTTTAAATATTTCCTGTGATTTTGAACTCTGAAGTTACTGTGTTGAGTTAATAAGTATTGTCTTGTTCTTTTATTTATTATTAAATATATTTAAACCTATCTTTGTGGCTGATATTTTTGAGGCATATTTAAGCTCTGAGAGTACTTGCATATGTATTTGGTGACACTGTACAGGCCACTCCTAAATATCCTTGTTCTTGGTCAGGCTACCATTTGGATTAATAGTAACATTACACAGTAGGGTTGGACACCCTTTGTTAAGGGCCTTAAGTAGCTGATAAGTAGTGGCTGGTGGCAGATGGAACTACTTTATAGTCTGGGCAGAAGGGGGCATAGCTAGTAAACCTGTGCCAGCCTTCCCCAGATATCTGTGCATGTTTGTGTGTGTGTGTGTGTGTGTGTGTGTGTGTGTGTGTGTGTGTGTGTGTGTGTGTGTGTGTGTCTGTGTGTGTGTGCGTGTGTGTGTGTATGTGTATGTGTGTGAGTGTTTGTATATAAATCAAATCTCAAAGTGTGGGTGTGTCAGCTTCTTGGGCAGGGATACAAAGCACTGGTTGGATAGAGAGGGTGCTGGAAGTTTTGGCTAGCCACTCAGCTGAGATCTCATTTCTATAGCTGTCCCAGTGGGGAATCTTATTGGGGATTTGGATAAAGAGGGAGAAACCAGCCCCAGACTGACTGTGGTCTCTGTGTGATCTCAAGGGAAATTGCACTTTACTGTGTGTGCACTTGTCATCCTCCCAGTGTGTACGTCCCCTAGCTGTTGCCAGTGGTGAGGATTGAGGCTCCTTGATACTGGGCCAGTGTTGAGGTGCCACATCTTTAATGAAATGAAACACATGCACATGCAAAGCATCTTAATATTGGGTTAGATTGTACCCAGAAATATTCTGCAGTTGTATGTGTGTGTATGTATGTGTATATATTTAATTTACTTTGAAGTTAAATATTGACATTATTGTATTGAAAACCATGGTATTCGTATGCAACATTTCATATTTTAAGTACATCAAATGTCTAGCTTGATCCACAGTAGGTCAAGGTCAAATGTGTCATACACAGTGTCTCCTAAAGATAGGGTAGCTGAAGGTGTATGTGACCTCAAAGAAGGGCTAGCGTGTAAGCAAGATGGTGCCTTGCTGTGATGATGTGACCTACTGGATGCAAGTAATCCAACAGACATTGATCTTACAGTGTAACATAACTGAGACCTTGAATGAGAGATTTTTCTAAATGTAAATGAATGTGACTTGCCCTGTTTGAATTCTGTTGTGCTCCCCCCCCCCAACTATTTCCCTACCTTCATGAAACGCACTTGTAGCATGATGTGATATGGCCTCATGTGAAAGGACAGTACTCTATCCTCTTCCTCATCCAGCACTGACTCCTATTTGAACCTAGTAAGTCCTCACTAGTGTATGAATGGAGTCAGACATGGCTGCTGCATGTGCCATAATATTGTGGATCAGTGTGAATGTGGCAATATCCCTAATCTCTACCATTTCTATATAGTGCTAAAAATCCTTGCATAGATCTGCCAGTACTCTGAGCATTTCTAGATTACTCTTTGTGGTAGTGCAATGAGTCTTAACAATGTCACAGCCATTAGCTGCTGGGCAGTCAATGCTTTATGTGTTTCCTGAGGTAGCTGCCTCCTAAGTTATGGCATAAAATGTTTCAACCCCCCCCCCTGCTACCACTGTCAACAATGACTCGGATACAGAGGTGCACACAAATGCCCTGTATAAACACCTGTACCAAAGTATAGACTCATCTGAACCTGAAAGGCTCAAAACAGGGTCCTTACAAAAAACAAGTCACCCTGGTGGACATCAAGCATAAATAGTTTATACAATAAGAGGAAGAAACTAATGTCCAAGAACAAGAGGGAACTGACTCAGCAGAGTAAGGACACCCTCCATAGCTTGAACAAGCAAATTAGATATCTTTTAAGGTCCTCTAAAGTCAATTATGAAGCTAAACTAGCATCCCTAGCTAAGGATAATCACAAGGCATTCTTTAGCTATGTCAGAAATCTAAAAGGGAAGGTCCAGCTTTGTGCTGAACTAGTAGTGGACAATGCCACTCATACTGACCCTGAGGACATCAGCAAGCTAGTAGCAGATAGATTTGGCACAAACGTCACCCCTCTGTCCCCACCAGACATACAACAAAGCATACCTGTCACCAGTCCTCTATCTAGCATTTCCAAACAGCAGGTCATAACCACACTCGCCATGGCCAAAAACACAGCCTCTATGGGACCGGAAAACACCCCAGGCTGCCTACTAAATGGTCGAAAACAGGACCTAGCGGAACCACTTGGCACTCTCTTCAACCACAGTTTAAGTACTGGCTTTGTCCCAGCAGAGTGGAAAACAGCAACACTAATTCCCTTGCAAAAAGGGGGGTCCATCAACCAACCCTGTGAACTGTAGACCCATAAACCTAACCAGCCTTATCTGCAAGGCCATTGAGAAACTCATCATGAACCTTATCAACAAAGCCATAGGTGACCTTCAAACTCTTGACTCAACCCAATCTGGCTTATAAATGTAAGTCATGCTTATTAAACCTGGTGGACTTCTTTAAGTATGTCACCAAAGCTGTGGATGAAAGCAAAACAGTATGTACAGCCTATTTTGACTTAGCCAAGGCTTTTGACACAATTTCCCACTCAGCCATTATTGAGAGACTCACCCAGCTGACGTCACTAGATGGGTGGCAAACTGTCTCACCAACAGAATGCATAAATCAAAGTTCAGGATTCCACCTCTACAAGCAGACTAGTTACATGTGGTGTACCACAAGGATTTGTGCTAGGCCTCCTGCTGTTTGGAATCTATTTCTCAGAAGTCCAGGTGAAAATAGATGGTCTGTGGTTTACCAAGTTCCCTGATGACTGCAAACTGGGTGCAATCATTGAGTCCCCCACCGATGCTGACATACTACAAAAAGGGCTTACACAGCTAAATGATTGGTGTCCAAGCAATGGACTTAAACTTCTTCTTCTTCTTTCAGGTTTTCCCAGTTAGGGGATGCCACAGTGGATCACCCATCCGCTCATGATTGGCAGTGGAGTTTTACAGTGTTGAGTTTCCAGCCCGGCGCCCAACCTTCCACAGAAGGCACACAGATGCACACACTCATGCCTAGGGCCAATTTAGAGTGTCCAATCCACCTACAGCATGTCTTTGGGATGTGGGAGGAAACCAGAGCACCTGGAGGAAACCCACATGACCACAGGGAGGACATGCAGATGCCACACAGAAGGCACCCCAGCCAAGGATTGAACCGGAGAGCCTCTTGCTGTGAGGTGGCAATGCTAACTGCTGCACCACCGCAGCCACCCAAGTAACGAACTTAAACTAAATGCAAAAATAATGCATTATCATCCTTTTCAACAAAAGCGAAGTCCCTGCAAATGACAATATTAACAGTACCCCCTTAGCCCAAACCCTGTAGTGAGAGATTTGGCAACACAGGTTGATAGCAATCTTAACTTTGATCACCATGTGTCCACAGTGGTAAGGAAGGCCTTCTACGTCACACATCTCATACGTAAAGGCATCATATCCAGAGCTAAGGATGTCACAACTCCACTGTACTCATCCCTCATCAGACCACTAATAGAGTACTATGGTCCCTTCTGTATGTATCTCACCAGACACCTGCAGCAGCTGGAGAGACCTCAGAGGTTTCTCACCAAGGAAATTCAGGCCTTCAACACATGACCTACATGGACAGACTGAAGGCCCTATCACTGTACTCTGTATCTTATATGCTGCTTAGAGGCAACTTGTGTCTGGCCTACATAGCAGTCTCATACCCTGCCCTAATGGAAATATTGCACATCTGCAACTCAAATAGGATAAGATTCACTGTCTCTAGGAATCTTAACCTAGCCTGTGACATTAACAGGACATGCTGGAGAGACAGATATGTTTCCCAGAGATTGTCACTGCTCTGCAACAAACTCCCAGTTCATGTAAAACAGAGCTCCTCAATTACCCTAATTAAGTGTAACTTAGACAACTGGATGGGAGACCATAAATTTACCCGGGGGTGTCACCTACGCCCCTCTTGGATAAGGGCAGTCGGTGCTGATCAAAGACTCACACTACAAATATTGACTGTACAACTTGGTCAATCAGGCAACAAGGGTATAACATGGTTAGGCTAACAAAGGCCCTAGGGCCAGTAGCCTAGTAACCTCCTATGAACCTATGAACCTTGCATCCCTTTGTAAAGGTCTCATAGTAGATACTGTTAAGTTTGAGTTTCTGCCATCATAAGTAAGATGTTCCTGTGGGTCTGGAGACAATGGAGTTGAAAGGTATGTGTTTTATTTCCTGTGCAACCTGTAGTGTAATGTCACCATGTATTTGATTTTGTGATCCAGTGTCACTTTCCACAGAGTTATTTACAAGTTGTGGAGTATATGATCCTGCAATTAAACTTGGCAACTGCATGCCTCTTTTTTGCAGGCTGTTTTGTAAATATAACTACGCTACCATCATCATCATAAGGCATTTTGCTGCTTATATCCTCTAAATTGGCTTGTAGAGTGGAACTGCTCATTTCTGCTGCTGGCCATGTAAAAATATTAATTGACTACACTACTAATCATATACTAGAGCATGTTACTGTGTCCTGTGTAATGAGTTGTGGAGGACACTTAACATGCACACTCTGTTCGATTTCATTATATGTAGAAACAGAAGGTTCATCTTTTAATAGTAAATGTCATATGTTGCATATAGTCATTTCACCTGAGTAGTTATCTTTTATGTAAATATGTTACAAAAGTTAAAGTAATCTTCCTGAACAGATGTCTGTTGATGCTGCAGATGTGGATAATAACCCTCTCTGATTATGGCCATGAGCCCTCCACCCAAGCAGTGTTATGGACAATTGAATTCTTCCTTGTGTTTCCTCTGGTATGGTTTACCATATCATTAGCTCTCTTCTTGCATTAAGTTAATGTATGTTTCCTTCCACCAACACCATTTATACCCATGACCACTTGGTTACAGGCCTTTGCCCTCCTAGCTTGTTTTGGTCACCATTTTCCAAAAAGGCTTATGCCATATATCCTAATGGGCTGCCATGAGGTTGTGGTTCTCTTTATGGCTGAGGTTATCTTTTCTCTGACTAGATCCCTGCTGCTGCATCACTTATTTACCTAAAACAGCATGCAAAAGTAATATAATTAAGTTTGATCCAGTCATCAGCAAAGCAACACATCTATGAAAGCATACCTGCTTTCATCACAAATGAATAAAAGAATCTGAGTGCGAAAACATTTATGCTAACACAAAACCAGTATTCATACACATACCAGACTTCATCCAGTTAAAATTTAGTATGAAACCATACAGCATTATTCACAAATGCATAACAACACTGCAAAAACTTATCATTACATTGCCATCATATGCTGTTGCTAACAAAGTAGAAATACCCTACCACTATATTTATTATGCCATGATTTTTCATTCACTAATGACAAATCTTGTTCCCAGGCAGCAATGCATGTCCTGGCAGCACAATACATTGCTGTAAATGCAGTACATCAGAAGTCACTCACTTACAATTATGTACTAATATCCTATATAGGATAATTCACAAGTGCCAAAAAAATGTGCAAACATTTGTCTTTCACATTGCCATCAGTAGTCCTATAGTATACATTTCCACTTGATGGGAAGGGTGTGGCTGTTTGACAGTGGTTAATATTTTTTAGAGATGACCAGAAATGTGTTTTTTTTTTCTTTTTATGCTTGGATTGTAGGTTGGGTAACAAGTCTGTCTAATCTGATGTGGTATTTTGTGAGATTTCTAAGGTGCCTAAAGTTTTGAAATCTACTGGGTGCTTTATTTTTTAAACATTCTTTCCAAAATGTATCTCTTTGAAGTATTTGCCCCTTTTGCTACACCCAGGGGCACGATAACTGACAGTATTGAGGAAGATTTCATTAAAACATGAGATGGTAGAATCAAATGGCATTGCTTTAAGTATGTTCCAGTTATATTCAATTAGTATCTTGATAAAGGTTTCTTGGAAGAATTCAGTTGTATTACATATTTAGTTTTAGCTTATTTGTTTGGATTGGCTACAGTTACTCTTAACTGCATAGGTAGTTTAGGCTAAAAGGTGGGTTAAGAATGTCCTTATTCACCTCCAGTATTCCAAACATTGATGGAATTACTGGATTTGACAAATTCAAAAATTTATACAAGCTGGGAGAAATGCCACCATAGATCAACAGGTCATATAAACATAGGTCAGTTTTCATGTATGCTATATTTTTTCATAGATATCTGAACATATTTGTCTTTGTCATGTAATAAAGAAAATATAGCACTAGTGTAGTCTGCATGATGACCACATCCCCACCTTAGTCCTTTTCCTTAATCCAAATTATAGGATTATTAGACAGAGAAAAGCTTCTCATCTGATGTTAAATTGTTATTAATATATCTTGTTTTAGCCTGAGTCATCACATGGATGTCTCTTTCACCAGCTTTTTCAAACATGTAGAATAGGATGCATAGGTGGCTTAAAAGTAATCTTAAGATCTTGTGTTTCATTTGGCAATTGTTCATTAAAATCTTATTTAAAACTGTCAAATTGACCTTTCTTGTAAATATCCTGAGTCTAATCAAGATGTCTGCTTTATCATTGATTGTAATAGGTATACAATTAAGGCCTCTTTCAAATAACCAAAAATAAGCTCCTGAAATATCAAGATGGCTATAATTAAATACATTGTAGCCATTGTGGGTAAGTAGACTATCATCAAAACTAAACATTTTAGGTCTCCTGCCCCACTCCCTGCCTTTGCCTCTTCTCCCTCCTTTCTGGCCATGTCATGCAGTATCCTGATTCTGATGATTGTAACTGTTGCTCTGGGAAGTTAAATCCTGCCTCACCTTATAGACCCATAGTGTCAGCCCAGGGGTCAAAAACTTATCATTTGGCATCATTTACAGATAGGATATTAAAACTGATTTTTTTAATGACCATCCTTAACTGCTAAAGGATTCTTGGGATTTTCTTGGGATGCCTCAAGGAAACTTTATGTAATGATGATGTCATCTACATATAGATTTGTTGGATATATCTTCATCAATACCACTTGCAGAATGTTTATTCTGGGGCACTTTTGGCATGTAAGTTTTTAACTATGCCAGCCATTCATACTTTATCTGGTTTGAAAGAGAGTATGCTATTAAATAACGTCATTTATTTTGAGTGGGAATTTTTTAAAGGTATCCCCATGTATGCAAATCTAGTTATGAGTAGCAGGAGCACAAATTTACCTTTAACTCTCCTTTTGCATCCACTTGGATTCTTTACTTCAGATTCCTTGATGATATTTATATATTATGGAATGACACTGTTATTTGTATGGCTGAATTCCTAGATTACCAAAACAAATACAGTTTTAAAGTTTACACATCACTTGTTGAGAGAAATTGTGAATTATTTTGATATTACTATAACTAAGAACAGGCATAGGTTTTCTTCTAACATCTATAGAAAGCCCATGTTCTCCTGTCCTTTAATGCATTTTGATAGCTGTCAGCTTTAGTACAGAAGACAAGCCTAGTTAAGGAGCAACTTGTAAATTTAGCTTGAATGACTTCTGGTGAGGATATTTTTCATAAAGAGATTCATTGAAAGGGGTTACCCTAAGTATTTATTACTTAAGATATAGAAATAATTAACCAAAAGAAGAAGGTCTAAATATATTCCCCTGCTTGGTAGAAGTATGGTACTAGTACAGGCTAATACAGTATTTCAAGACAATTTTAATAGAGTAATGATACTTACATATAATTCTGACTCTGGTAAAATGAAACACATTTTTGTGGCTTTCCCACTGTTATTAAGCTAGCGACTGCATTTCGCCTGTTTTACTGCTACTTTAAGTGATTTCTGCATTTTACACTGTTTATTGCACTTTAAGTTACTAATTGTTGCAAATTGTTTCTGTAGGCTACACACTAAAGTGCGCTAGCCGATTTACAGCATTTATAGCATTTACTGTCTGTTTTTTTCCTTGTCTCTGTAAAAAAACAAAAAAAAAACCAAAGAAATCTCTTGTTTTCCCACCTTACTGAACTAGAGTAGTCCAGTTTCAGAGTTGCTGATCCCTGGGCTTTGTTTTTAGTTCCTGTTACTGATCCATTGCCTTATTAGGAAGGAGGGAAGTTTCTTTGCTTACCAGTGGGATTGGGAAGCACTGAGCAGCCTTTTTGTCCGAATTGGTGAAGTTTCAGCCAGAAACTAGTAGTCCATTGGTCATTTAGGGCCAATTCCTAGCTCCTTTCAGCCCCCTGCTATAAAACACGCTAAACGCACGTTTTCCAGCTTGTACCAACTCAGCACAGATCCTCGTGGTGGCCTGCAGAGTGATCCAAGCAGCAGAGAGCTAAAAGAGTGACTTTCTACCAGATATAAGTATTTTTGTGGCTTTCCCACTGTTATTAAGCTAGCGACTGCATTTCGCCTGTTTTACTGCTACTTTAAGTGATTTCTGCATTTTACACTGTTTATTGCACTTTAAGTTACTAATTGTTGCAAATTGTTTCTGTAGGCTACACACTAAAGTGCTAGCCGATTTACAGCATTTATAGCATTTACTGTCTGTTTTTTTCCTTGTCTCTGTAAAAAAACAAAAAAAAAAAAAAAAAATCTCTTGTTTTCCCGCCTTACTGAACTAGAGTAGTCCAGTTTCAGAGTTGCTGATCCCTGGGCTTTGTTTTTAGTTCCTGTTACTGATCCATTGCCTTATTAGGAAGGAGGGAAGTTTCTTTGCTTACCAGTGGGAGTGGGAAGCACTGAGCAGCCTTTCTGTCCGATTTGGTGAAGTTTCAGCCAGAAACTAGTAGTCCATTGGTCGTTTTGGGCCAATTCCTAGCTCCTTTCAGCCCCCTGCTATAAAACACGCTAAACACGCATTTTCCAGCTTGTACCAACTCAGCACAGATCCTCGTGGTGGCCTGCAGAGTGATCCAAGCAGCGGAGAGCTAAAAGAGTGACTTTCTACCAGATATAAGTATTTTTTGTGGCTTTCCCACTGTTATTAAGCTAGCGACTGCATTTCGCCTGTTTTACTGCTACTTTAAGTGATTTCTGCATTTTACACTGTTTATTGCACTTTAAGTTACTAATTGTTGCAAATTGTTTCTGTAGGCTACACACTAAAGTGTGCTAGCCGATTTACAGCATTTATAGCATTCACTGTCTGTTTTTTTCCTTGTCTCTGTAATAAAACAAAAAAATCTCTTGTTTTCCCACCTTACTGAACTAGAGTAGTCCAGTTTCAGAGTTGCTGATCCCTGGGCTTTGTTTTTAGTTCCTGTTACTGATCCATTGCCTTATTAGGAAGGAGGGAAGTTTCTTTGCTTACCAGTGGGAGTGGGAAGCACTGAGCAACCTTTTTGTCCGATTTGGTGAAGTTTCAGCCAGAAACTAGTAGTCCATTGGTCGTTTTGGGCCAATTCCTAGCTCCCTTCAGCCCCCTGCTATAAAACACGCTAAACACGAGTTAGCACGATTTAGCGCGGAGTTGCCACTGTTGCACACAAGAGCAGCGGCGGTTAAACAAGGTTAAACTATTCGGGCCATCTAAATTCCACTCTTCAAATTTTCCCTTAGAACTACTTTCCTCGAGCTGTACTGCTGATCTAACCAGCATATCCTATAACTGAAAAGTTCATCTCTACTTGATTCCCAAGTAGACTATTCTCTATCTGTAAAGCCTAGCACTTACTCCTACAGTACTTGCACCTTGATAAAGCACTCTTATTATAGATAGTACCCCACCAGCCTAAAACCCACTTCCCCCGGAGTCCTTTGAAAGTCTCTTTATCTACTACTTCTAGTATGTCGAGGGATCAGTTGCTAGTGTCCTCTCCAGCTCAACTGGTGAACCTGGGAATATTGAGGCAATGTTACAATTGCCTCATGTACACAGACAATCCTCTCATTCTCCCACAAAACACAAATACATGCGAGAGATGCAACTATATGGCCAAACTGGAGGCTGAGCTCTCTCAACATAGGACTGGCAAGACCAGACAGCAGGAGAAGGTAACCACACACAATGAAAACAAAATAAACGTACTAATGCCAAAGTCCGCCTGACAAGGAATAAAGGCTGCAAACAAAAGAAAGGCAGGACACTGCTGTATGAGTACTTTTAATCCACCAAAAAGATTCACAGGTTAGCGCTTTCGGGATAAACCCTTCTTCAGACAATATGAAAATCATTACAGAACAGTTATATACATTGTGACTAAAACAACCAGTTTAAAAGAACCAATCAGTTAAAAACATTTAGAAAACTATTAGTAAAAAACACGCCTCTTCTGCAAAGCCGGTTTTAAAGGGACCAGGTCATTTAAGCCTGGTTCCCTATGTGCTTGTAGTTCTATAATCCATCTTGCTTCTAAAAACTCTGTTCTTGCTTTGACATCACCCCCTCGTATATTCGTGATCACATTAGCTATCACTCTAAATTTAAAAGAATGTGTAGGGAAAGACTCAACATGTTTATATAGCGCATTGTGTATATCTTTGTTCCTTATGGCACAAATGTGCTGTAATATCCTAACTTTAAACATTTTATAAGTCAAGCCAACGTAAAATGAAGTGCATGCTAAACATTCAGCTATATAAACTATGTTTTCTGTCCTACAGTTCGCTCTACCTTTAAATTCAAATATTTTGCCACTATTAGGATGTTGGAATATGATATTGTTTTTATTAATATAAGAACATGCTTTACAATTGCCACATGTTGTGGTACCTGTATTCATGGGAGGATATTTAATATTATGGGCATTATCCTCAGTGCATAATAGATCTTTTAAATTTTTGTTTCGCCTATAGCCAATGCACGGTCTAGGGCCCACTAGCTCACCCAACCTCTTGTCGCTCCTCAAAATGTTCCAATTCCTTTCAAGTATATTATAAATATCCCTACTATTGCTATTGTAAGTAAAGTAGAGTCTGGATTTGCTAGAAGTATCATAGTGACCAACATCTCTTGGCATCATCCCTTCATTGCACCTCAACCAAGGTTTGTACCTATCCTTTCTCTTACACTTCCCATTACATATCGCTCTTTCAACAATGCTCTTGTTATAGCCCTTGTTGACAAAATTTGTTGTTAACCCAGAAATTTCTTTTTGAAAATTAGAATCCTCAGTGCAGAGTCTAGATGTCCTGCACACTTGCCCCTGTATGATGTTAGGAAACAAGAACCGAGGATGCATACTACTAAAATCTAGTAAACTGTTTTTCCAGCATTCTTTTCTATGTAAACCTGAGGAAAAGCCCTTGTTGGTCATGTATAAGTCAACATCCAAAAAACTGATGTTATACTGGGAATAAATCATTGTAAATTTTAGGAAGGTGGTTGTAGAATGCAAATAATCTAAAAATAATTCCAATGTGACTGTGTCCCCCCTCCATAAAATAAAAATATAATCCACAAAACGGGAGTATATGACAATGTGCTTATTCCATCTTGAATTGGCTATTACAAACCTTCTTTCCCAAAATGAAAGAACCAGATTTGCATAGGTATTGGCACAGGGGGTGCCCATGGCAATCCCCTGTGCCTGCCTATACATCTGGTCACCACTTAAGAAAACATTATTTTCCAAGACTATCAACAACAAAGTTGTCACCAAATGTATCTTAGCGGTCGATTCACCCATCTCTTGCATTAACCTCTCAATGGCTTTCACCCCATAATCATTATTAATCACTGTGAACAAGCTTTCTATGTCCAGTGTAACCAACAATAACTCTGTAGTGGGATACCTCCCATCAACTGCTTTCAATAACTGTAAGAAACATTTGGTGTCCTTCAATACATTTGGTAACTTTTCCAACAGTGGCTTCAGAGTGCATTCTAACCATATGGAAGCATTTTCAGTTACCCACCCCCTCCCTGAAACAATGGGTCTAAGGGGTGGGTCCTCCAGGGATTTATGAACTTTGGGTAAGGCTTTTAACAATGGTGTAACGGGTTTACTAGTTTTTAAAAATTCAAACAGCTCATCATTGATTTTCTGTTGCCCATGTAGGTCATGCAAGCACAAGTTCACTTTTTCAACAATCATTTTAACAGTCAATGGATTAATTTTCACATATACTTGATCATTCAAAAGCATCTGCTGCAGTTTGTTTTTATAAAAAGTGCTATCTAACACAACGACTGCGCCCCCCTTGTCTGCATTCTTAATAACCAAATCATGGTTTTGTATTAACCCTTGTAAAGCCTGTTGTTGTACAAATGTCAAATTAAAATACTTTTTGTGTCCATTAGCTCTAAAGTATTCCTCTAAATCCCTTTCACAGCTGTCAATAAACATGTGCATAGCAGGTGAAAATTGCGGTACAAAACAACTAGGTCGTCGTAGTTGCATATTAGTAACTACTGCATTGTCGTTGTTATATAAACATTTCAAAGCTAAATTCCTGCAAAAGAGCATGATGTCCATTACTATCTCATTAAATACCCCTGCTCTACCTGGCACAAACGTCAGTCCTTTACTCAGTACACTATGTTCTTCTTCAGTCAGCGTGTGTGATGATAGATTATATACAATATTATCAACAGAATCATGAGTCAAAAGGCAGTCCTTCTCCTTTTGTCCATTGGCAAACGATGATATTGTATTTGAGAAGGATGATATATCCAAGGGAGCTCGCCCTAAAGAAACACCAGGTAGGCATTTTTTACACCATCTTCCAGCTCCCGTAAGGAAGAGAGGGGCGTGGAAGAGATCATTGAGCGAGGGCAGGGAACAGGACAAAAGGAGAAGGACTGCCTTTTGACTCATGATTCTGTTGATAATATTGTATATAATCTATCATCACACACGCTGACTGAAGAAGAACATAGTGTACTGAGTAAAGGACTGACGTTTGTGCCAGGTAGAGCAGGGGTATTTAATGGGCGCAGTCGTTGTGTTAGATAGCACTTTTTATAAAAACAAACTGCAGCAGATGCTTTTGAATGATCA
This sequence comes from Protopterus annectens, assembly GCF_019279795.1. NCBI lineage: Eukaryota > Metazoa > Chordata > Ceratodontiformes > Protopteridae > Protopterus > Protopterus annectens. Next base: position 1,308,062,980 of record NC_056733.1, read on the forward strand.
AGTATATGTGAAAATTAATCCATTGACTGTTAAAATGATTGTTGAAAAAGTGAACTTGTGCTTGCATGACCTACATGGGCAACAGAAAATCAATGATGAGCTGTTTGAATTTTTAAAAACTAGTAAACCCGTTACACCATTGTTAAAAGCCTTACCCAAAGTTCATAAATCCCTGGAGGACCCACCCCTTAGACCCATTGTTTCAGGGAGGGGGTGGGTAACTGAAAATGCTTCCATATGGTTAGAATGCACTCTGAAGCCACTGTTGGAAAAGTTACCAAATGTATTGAAGGACACCAAATGTTTCTTACAGTTATTGAAAGCAGTTGATGGGAGGTATCCCACTACAGAGTTATTGTTGGTTACACTGGACATAGAAAGCTTGTTCACAGTGATTAATAATGATTATGGGGTGAAAGCCATTGAGAGGTTAATGCAAGAGATGGGTGAATCGACCGCTAAGATACATTTGGTGACAACTTTGTTGTTGATAGTCTTGGAAAATAATGTTTTCTTAAGTGGTGACCAGATGTAGGCAGGCACAGTGGATTGCCATGGGCACCCCCTGTGCCAATACCTATGCAAATCTGGTTCTTTCATTTTGGGAAAGAAGGTTTGTAATAGCCAATTCAAGATGGAATAAGCACATTGTCATATACTCCCGTTTTGTGGATGATATTTTTATTTTATGGAGGGGGGACACAGTCACATTGGAATTATTTTTAGATTATTTGCATTCTACAACCACCTTCCTAAAATTTACAATGATTTATTCCCAGTATAACATCAGTTTTTTGGATGTTGACTTATACATGACCAACAAGGGCTTTTCCTCAGGTTTACATAGAAAAGAATGCTGGAAAAACAGTTTACTAGATTTTAGTAGTATGCATCCTCGGTTCTTGTTTCCTAACATCATACAGGGGCAAGTGTGCAGGACATCTAGACTCTGCACTGAGGATTCTAATTTTCAAAAAGAAATTTCTGGGTTAACAACAAATTTTGTCAACAAGGGCTATAACAAGAGCATTGTTGAAAGAGCGATATGTAATGGGAAGTGTAAGAGAAAGGATAGGTACAAACCTTGGTTGAGGTGCAATGAAGGGATGATGCCAAGAGATGTTGGTCACTATGATACTTCTAGCAAATCCAGACTCTACTTTACTTACAATAGCAATAGTAGGGATATTTATAATATACTTGAAAGGAATTGGAACATTTTGAGGAGCGACAAGAGGTTGGGTGAGCTAGTGGGCCCTAGACCGTGCATTGGCTATAGGCGAAACAAAAATTTAAAAGATCTATTATGCACTGAGGATAATGCCCATAATATTAAATATCCTCCCATGAATACAGGTACCACAACATATGGCAATTGTAAAGCATGTTCTTATATTAATAAAAACAATATCATATTCCAACATCCTAATAGTGGCAAAATATTTGAATTTAAAGGTAGAGCGAACTGTAGGACAGAAAACATAGTTTATATAGCTGAATGTTTAGCATGCACTTCATTTTACGTTGGCTTGACTAATAAAATGTTTAAAGTTAGGATATTACAGCACATTTGTGCCATAAGGAACAAAGATATACACAATGCGCTATATAAACATGTTGAGTCTTTCCTTACACATTCTTTTAAATTTAGAGTGATAGCTAATGTGATCACGAATACGAGGGGGTGATGTCAAAGCAAGAACAGAGTTTTTAGAAGCAAGATGGATTATAGAACTACAAGCACATAGGGAACCAGGCTTAAATGACCTGGTCCCTTTAAAACCGGCTTTGCAGAAGAGGCGTGTTTTTTACTAATAGTTTTCTAAATGTTTTTAACTGATTGGTTCTTTTAAACTGGTTGTTTTAGTCACAATGTATATAACTGTTCTGTAATGATTTTCATATTGTCTGAAGAAGGGTTTATCCCGAAAGCGCTAACCTGTGAATCTTTTTGGTGGATTAAAAGTACTCATACAGCAGTGTCCTGCCTTTCTTTTGTTTGCAACCACACACAATACATACCCAGTCACACATGGTACCATCACAACTTCAAATCATACACATACTCACACAAAGACATACTCGGAGGCTCTGATCAAAAATTTACCAAAACAGCAGAGGCCACCAAAGCAGACACCCAAACAACTACCACCTCACGACCCAACACATGCAACACATAGACCGCACAGTCAGAGTGTCAAACAGTCACAGCCCTTAAGGCCAAACAAAATGCCAGACACACTTGTCATGGGTGATTCCATAGTCAGACACACTGACGTCCCGCTCACCAGACTGAGTAAGGAGAAGGTCACAGTAAGCTGCCTGTCGGGTGCTAGAATCCGCCACATAACGCAAGCACTCAGGTCTCTCAACAGCAGGTACAAGTATGACTCAGTCATTGTCCAAGCTGGTGTCAACGACCTGAGATGTACCTCCTTGGACTACATGAAAAGGGACATCGAGGAGCTCTCTGATTATGTAGCCCAGGCAGGTATGACCCTGACCTTGAGCAGTATCCTACCTTCACCTAGAATGATGCCACAATACAGTGATAAGATGATCAGCTTTAATAATTAGCTTAAATTCTGGTGTCATTCAAAGGGGATCCAATGTCTGTCTACCTGGGATGACATGCTGGACAAGCCACGCTGCTTCGCAAGGGACGGCTTGCACCTGTCACCCCTGGGCTTCCGGATATTGGCAAAGGCTCTTGCCACCCCCATAGTGCCTTTTTTAGGCAAGGCTCAAATTCTAAACCTACCACCCTAGAACACCAAAAAGGAAAAAAACTAAGGGTAATGCTGCTCAATGCCAGAAGTCTCAATCTCAAGATGCACACACTCGAGGCCATTCTCAATATGGAGAGCATCGATGTCTGTGCTGTGACAGAAACCTGGTTCAAGGCTTCTGAGAGCACCCCAGCACTAACAGGCTTCACCTCATATCATGCGTTCTGGCCCCAAAATCCGGACAACACCAAGAAAGGAGTGGGGGTGTCCATATTCATAAAGGACACCCACACCTCAAGGTTGGTGGCAACGCACGATGCATCGGAGACCATCCAGGTGCAATTAACCATAGGCAAGACTGCTCTGCAATTTGTAGCATGTTACAGGCCACCCTCTCAAACTCAGGAACCTCACATGGCCTTCCTGAAAACATTGGAGGGGATAAATGTATCTCCAAACACCATCATACTAGGTGACTTCAACTACCCTAATATAGACTGGGAACACTACTCAAGCCCGAACACTCTAACCCAAAGATTCCTGGAGTTCATAAACTCAAATGCCATGGAACAACTAGTCACCATCGCCACAAGAGGAGAAAACATACTTGATCTCATCATCATGAACATGGAATCAAAATGTTCAACACCGGAAGTATACCCCTCACTGGTGAGATCAGATCATAAACTAATCTCGCTGGAGGTCCTCATCCCGCCCCCACCTGAAACAAAAAAGACCACAGTGAAAAACTTCTCAAAAGCCGATTTTACACTTCTAAAAACTAGTGTGGTCTCCTTTAAGGCCCCTGAGCCAGTGGTAAACATTACTCAAACCGCTGAATCACTTACAAATGCCTTCTACCAGCACCTACAGGACTGCATGGATCAGGCAATCCCAAACAAAACTAAGACTCTCTGTACCAAAGGCAAGCGTCCAGTCTGGTGGACCCCAGCCATAAACAAGCTCTACAACAAAAGGAGGAAGCTACTACAACCCTCTAACTCACAGTTGGAGACATTTCTCAATTCCATCACCTTTCCATCTCTTGACTCTAATCAAATATCCAGCTCCACTTAATATTCAAGAGATTCAAACTGCCATCAACAAGCTAAAATACAAATCTCCGGATGGCTTCACCCACTAAATTTTTTCAAAACCTTTAGTTCAAAAATTGCCCTATTCTTCTAAAAGTCTTTAACTTCATTATAAAAAATTATGGACATACACATACATAACTCAAACAAAAACAATTTTATTAAAAAAATAACAAGAAAAAACAGACCCACATAATTACAGACCTATTTCACTTATAAATTGAATTTTTTGCATTTTCTTAGCTAACAGACTCAAACAGGTACTACCATATATAGTTTCAATATGTCTAACTGGGTTTATAGTGAATAGACATACATGGGGGATACACATAACAAAACAATGGACGCAAAAAGTCAAAAAAAAAGAAAAAAAAAAAAAAAATCGTTTAAGCCTAGATCCTTAGAGCAGTCTTCTTAAGGAAAACTGAGACTTTCTGTTCTTTCTTCATATCACACATTTCATTATTTTCAGATTTTTCATAGATATGATCAATTCTTTCAATATTCAAACTCATATACCTATATATATATAAAAAGAAATCTAAGATCTAATCGATCACTAATGGTACAAGGCAAGGCTGTCCACTTTCTCTCCTCCTCTCTTAATCTATTATTTTCTAACCATTCTTCTATACATATCCAAAATACACATACCATAACCTAAAAAACTAACAACACACAAGTAGCTGTCAGCCTTGCAGGCCGATTTAAACCTTACTTCCAATTTCCGAATACAGATCTGCCAAAAATTTTAAAAGCAATAAGTGCTTTTTCCAAGGCCTCTGGTTATCAAGTTAACAATAAAAAGTCCCATATTCTTCCAATAAATCCTGAAGCTCATAAACCTTTCTTTTTTCCTGAATCTACCTTTCATATCTCATTTGAACTTAAATATCTCGGCATTAATTTTGAACATAATCAAGCATCTATGCTTCAAAACAATCTGCTAAGATCATGGTCTGTCATATGTCAAGACTTACAAAGATGGAAGTTATTGAACCTATCATTCCTTTCAAAGGTAGCTATTGTGAAAATGAACATCTTACCCAGACTCCTTTATCAATTTAGGGCTATTAAATGTAATTATATCAAACAATCTTTTTTCTCAGTTTGATAAAACTATAGTAAAATTTCTTTGGTTTCCTAAGAATGTTAGGATCTCCTTCTCCAAATTAAGTCTACCTAAGGAGAAAGGTGGGGTGGGCCTTCCAAATTTCCTTCTTTATTACATGATTATATGCTCTAATAAACTATGGTCCTTTGCTAGTGTGAATAGCAAAGCTCAAGCCCACTATCCAGCGTGGTTAAAGATTTGGCACAGACATATTCTCACTAATAAAATTAATCCTAAGGCTATTCCTTTTCTTTCACACACTTCTCTAAATAGATTAAAATTATTCCCCGTATTGAAATTTAAAATAAAACTTTTTCAAAAGTTGATCAAGGACATTAATCTGCAACTTATTCTTCCTCTTCTCCAACCATTACACCTTAACCCAAACCTTAAAATCAACAACAAGATGATAGATCTTACTGAATTTCCTCTCATTAAAGACCTTGGAGTTTGGGATATTATCAAACATAGATATCTGTCGCTTGCTGAGTTACTAACCCTTAAGGTCAACAACAAGTATACGGTTATTCTCCGTCAACTTAGAGAACTTTTAACCATGAATTTAGTAACTCTTTCCCTGAATCACAGGTAATTGATAAACTAAACCTAATCATTACCACAGTCTCTAACAAAAATAAAACAATCTCCTCGTCATACAAATTATTATTTCCTTTACTTCATGAAGGAAAATGTCTTTTCTCCAAATACTGGGATAACCAAAACTCTCTCATTACAGAGGACCAAAAATTACTAGCCATAAAAACTAGTATAGAACTATCACCCTTCAAAAAACTTTTATACACTCAATTGATGTTAAATAACAACTCCTATTTTACCCCTGTAAAAATTAACCAATTTAATTCCAATAGCTCTCCTTTTGTACATGCTGTCCCTGTGAGAGCTGACTTACTACATATTATGTGGCACTGCAATAACTCCCATAAATTATGGTGCTCCCTCAAAGTGCCGCTCAAAAAATGGGTTACTACAATCTACCCTCTCATGGGAAACGGCTATCCTAAACATTCCCTCCTAGTCTACCTAAATTACATCTTCATATTCTAATAACGCTGTGTTCTCTCATAAAACTTTACATCACCTATAATTGGTTAGATCGTACCAAATTATGTTGGAGGGGATTTAAAGATATGGCTATCAAATATATTTCTGCCCAGAAGTTCATCATAAATGGACCTAAGAAAAGAGTTTACTTCAGTAAACTTTGGAAAAGCCTGTTTGAAGTAATTCTATGTGATTAAATTATGATGAGTGTATCAATTTACTTTACATACTTTTTTGTTATTCCTTTTTATCCTTGTCTGAAGAGTCTGTATATCATATTGCAAGTTTCAAGTGAGGATGCTAATAATTAGTCCTATTACTAGTGACACTGTGTAAATTCTGTTATGGTAGCTTTGTAAATATTGGCTTTTTTTAGGTTGTTGTTGTTAGTTAGGGTACTATGCATACCTCAATATATACTACTCCTTTCCTCCGTTTAACATATTAGACTTTCATGTCTATTTTTTTTTTTCCTTCGAACAACGATGTAAGCCACTCTATATGTAATATTTGTTTTTTCTCATTGCTTGTACCATTACATGTATGCATGGTTTATATTATAAAATAAAAAATATTTGTGAAAAAAAAAAAAAAAAGGAAGCTACTACAAGATAGAGCAAAATCCTTGAAAGGTAAGACACCTTTGATCATTATAAGTAAAAAACTAAGAGCTCTCATAAAATCATCCAAGGCAAATTTTGAGAGAAAAATCGCCAAGGACTCTAAAGACAATCATAAGGCCTTCTTTAGCTATGTTAGAAACCTAGGAGGAAACTCCCAGATATGCTCAGAATTAGTTCAAAATGATGTGAAAATTACTGAACCTACACACATTGCCAACATACTGGCTGACAGGTTCAGTGCAAACTTCTCCCACCCCCCCAAAAGGAGAGATATCTATTCCAGAGGATTGTAGCCCCCAAACATCTCCAATGCCCAGGTGAGAACTGCCCTCACTAAGGCAAAAAACACAGCATCCATGGGACCGGATGGTGTCCCCGGCTGTGTGCTTCATGAACTCAACGAGGAATTAAACCCACAGTTAGGACAGCTGTTTAATCTTAGCCTCACCTCAGGATACGTACCCAAGGAGTGGCGCACGGCGACTGTGGTCCCACTTCATAAGGGTGGTGCCTCCACAGACCCTGGAAATTACCGCCCCATTAGCTTGACAAGCCTTATCTGCAAAGCCATGGAGAGGATCATAATGGAACTCATAAATAAAGACATAGGGAACTTGCAGACTTTGGATCCAACCCAGTTTGGCTTTGTCAAAGGCAGATCCTGCCTCTTAAACTTGGTTGACTTTTTCGAGACAGTCACCAAGGCCATTGATGAGGGAAAGGCAGTCCATACAGCCTACCTCGACCTGGCAAAGGCCTTCGACACAATACCCCACTCAGGTATCATCGAAAAACTCATCAGCTTGAATGTAAACCCATACATCACAAGATGGGTTGCAAACTGGCTAAGTGACAGAACCCACAGGGTCAGAGTTGCTGGAGCCATGTCAGACTCAAAGCCTGTCACAAGTGGTGTCCCACAGGGCTCAGTCCTGGGTCCACTCTTGTTCGGCATCTACTTTTCTGAAGTACAAGCAAACACAGGAGGGTTATGGCTGACAAAGTTTGCAGATGACTGCAAACTGGGCCATAGTCGAAAACACATCTGACACAGATATCCTCCAGAAGGGCCTCACATAAATGGATAACTGGTGCCAGAGCCATGGCCTGAAGTTAAACGCCAAAAATGCATAGTCATACCCTTCGGGAAAAACAAGGTTACCCTAGCTACCATATAGGTGGCAATCCACTGAGCACAGAAAAAGTCATCAGGGATCTGGGGACCCAGGTTGACAGTAGCCTTCGCTTGACACTCATGTTGCTAAAGTAGTTAGGAAAACCTTCTATATCGCCCCCCTGTTCATGAAGGGATTCACATCTAGATCAAGGGGGGTCATCATCCCCTGTACTCATCACTCATTAGACCTATGATTGAGTACAATGCCCGCTCGAATGTATCTGACCAGACACCTGCTGCAGCTTGAAAGGCCCCAAAAGTTCCTCACCAAAAGGATAAAGGGTCTCAAAAATATGTCTTATGCTGCCCGACTGAAAGAACTCCAGCTCTATTCAGTCTCATACCACTTGCTCAGAGGTGACCTGTGCCTGACATATAAGGCCATGTCAAACCCAGATTTGATGAATATGCTTCACCTCAAAAAATCTAGATCCCTCAGAACCACAAGGGCGGGAGACTTAAACCTTGACACGGTTATAAATAGAACGTGCTGGAGGGACAGATTCATCACCCAGAGACTCCCTATGCTGTGGAACAAAATCCCGGTACATGTGAGGCAGAGCACCTCTCTGGCCTTGTTCAAGAGGAATCTTGACCAATGGATGGGAGATCGCAGATATACCCCAGAGATTACTTCAGTGTCACTGCTTGACAGAGGCACAGCAAAATGATAGGCATAGTTTTTATTCAAACTAAAGGGGTGGCAAAAGCCACATAACTATGGGCTAGGCTTATAAATGCCCTTGGGCAGATAGCCTAGTATGAACCTATGAACCTATGAATAACAAGGAATTTGTACATTATCAAATTTAGTAATGACTTGAATGACCTTTTTGATGACAAACCCGTTTTTGTATACCAGACCTACCAGAGAGGTCAGAACCTAAAAAAAGGCTAAAAAGAATAAAAATGTAATTCAAGAGAACTGAACTGTATTAGTAAATGTGAAGATTGCATCCAATATAGACATGGACTTAAGGGAAAAGCATGTTTGGTAAAGAAACGAGTGAGACACATAAGTTTTTCACACCACAGTAATTATACCACTAGTGGTCTAGTGTACATAGCTATATATTCAGCTCTTATCCATCCTTTTATTTAAAGAAAACTATGACATTAATATGGAATGGACCGAGGGAATGAAAATTTTACATAATATAGACACAAAGTATTGTGCTTGAACTTCAATAAATTCATATTTGCAATATATGAGATAATGCACAACCCCCCCCCCCCTGAAGAGAGCACTGGGGAACTAGGATTGAATACATTATATTTTGTCAACAGTGTCTTGAAGTTATGAGCAGCTAAATTGCAAATTAAGAAGAAAATCATTTCTTGGATATGTTGATATCTTGATCTTTGTTGAGCATAATATTGATATATTAATAATATGTGTCAGAATAATTTTTTTTCAAGTGAATTATTTTAGACCTTACAACTGAGAAAATTAATTTTTGTATTTCAGACCAAAGATATATTGACATATTTATGCTGCAAACTAGATAAGAGTCACAGTACTGCTTTGTTATGAAACAAAGGAATATTACAGAATGGTGCTTTCCAGAGTGAAGCAGCTAAAATAATATGTCTCTATAATATGATCTTGTTCTGTTACATGTTCCATGACGGATACAGCCTTGTTTGTGCACTTGCATAAATAAAGTCATGAGACCC
>NC_056733.1:1308077455-1308094955 GCF_019279795.1 Protopterus annectens
GAAGGTAAGTGTGTGAAATGGAGAGCTATGTATGGGACAATATTTTTTGTAGGACAGGTGCCCATTTTTTTAATTTAGTAAGAGAGGAATGCTGGGTAAGGGATGTTGGTATTTCTGGGTCAGGTAAGCTGGGTAAGTGAGGAAGCAAATGCAAACAAACAAGACAAATAAGAGAAGATATGTGGATGGTGAGGGGACTCAAAAGTTTGGGGACACTATGATTGGGGTGAGGGAGGGGACAACCCAGGCTCCTGCCTGTCAAACATAAAGACAGAATCTAGTCCTCACCCACTGGAGTGTCATAATTATCCACTTACTCCGCTAGTGACTGGAGTGATTGATGTCTTTCTCCTCCTATATACCATGAGGGAGAGCAACCTCCAAATCTGGAATACGCATACACCAATTGTGCAGTGTACAACCCTACACATCAACCCTTACATCTCCTGGTAGGTGATGAAATCCCCACGTCAGCCACTACTCCATTAGGGCACCACAACACCAGCTGCCGTGGCAGTACTACCTGAAAGCACAGATAGTGTAAGGGCAGCAGAAGCAGTGCTGCTAGGTTGGGTCCCAGAGGTGCTGGGCATCAATGCTGGAGCTGGTGGAGTGGCGGCAGGCTGCTCTACTGGGGCTGGACTACCTCACTGTGCTGTGAAGCATTTAGTGATTTGTTACAGATGGATGACATGGAGACATTTTGATGAACCATAAAAAAAAAAGAGCGAGATAAGGTTTGGGGTGAGGGAAAAAAGGGATACAATTAGTACCACCATATGTGACATACAATGCATTATCACAATTATCCAACTATTTTATCTGAAGTATTACATTTAAGTATATATCCTAACAACTACACACTATAACTATAGATTGCTGAAAGCAATCTATGAAATGTGCATATATTGCACTTATGCTTGGTCCAATTATACAGATTAAAGTTAACAACAGGGCATTTATGCCACTAGTATAGAGTTTAATTTATGTAATATTACTAAAGAAATGCAGTATTGTATAGCTGTTACTTGTAGTATTTAAGGCCACAAACTTAAGCTGGTTTGTGCTACAGACTAATGCATGCATACTTGCTTTTTCCTATAACTGTATAGAAGCCCACAATCAGTTGCACTCATTGTACTAGAATCCAGGACCATCTCTATTCCAATCATACACTTATACCTGCTGCCACATGAGCATTTACATCACAGTTCAATAATTTCCTATTCATTCTTAAGTTTTATGTGTTAACTGCCTCGCTGTGCCACTTAACATGTTTGTGCAATGCCCCACAGAATTAACTGAATGCATCCATTTTCAGTTATTGACTGTCTGTGCCCTGTCTGCAGGTGTTCGATGGCTGCAGGTGTTGGGGAGCCTTGCAATGTTGCTTAGCGGCACTGTACAATGCAAAGTAAACATGGCAACAATGTATCTTTTTTACCTTCACAGTTTTAAAGATGCCCTGTCTGCTTACTGTGTGGGCCACTAATCAAGGTTTGCATACTGCTAAGCATCATACAAATGAGATAAACACAGCTAAACCTGACATTAATTGTATTTCTGTTTCCCTTGTTTGGGCTAAGCTGCACACTGTACAAACACTGGCAAAAAAGACAAAATAATGAATAAAAGGGAAAAGTAGTTGAAATGAAGAAAGGCAATCTATGACATAAACACTACAAATGTTTGTGTACACGTGAAATATATTTACAGAGGTCTGGATTTGAACTCTCACTCCAATGAACTTTCAGAACACAGTAAGGGTGTATTATCCCACTTTGCCACACAAACAGCTTTGCAGCAGGGAACTGAAATCATTCTGTAGACAAACAACTGTAACATCATCCACAGTACTAGCAAACCATATGACAGTTATGTGTACATGTATTAATTTCAGGTGTAGTGCACTAATTTCAGGTGTAATGCACTGAGTGATCACACAACCATTTATGACTATCGCTTGCAAAAATGCATCTCTGTCTTATTTCTCTGTTTGTTGCTCATTCTTGTCTTATCTGGGCAGTAATCTGAGACATGCAGTCTGTAAGGCATTCTATATCACTGTCCTTAAAATGTGTGAGGATACTAAACAGCAATAATGTACAGTTGTCAACAAATGAAGGATAGGTCAGATGTTAATGAACATAAACTGTGAATTGTCTGCTGCTTACGTACATTTCAAACTTTGATAAAATTTATTCTACACTTTGTAAGTCTAACCTGACACACCCACTTGAGGTAGGGCAGTCAGCATTGTTGTTGTGTTTTCCTTCTCCCTACCAGTAATCATTCACAGTTGTAATCCCTTAGCAGCAAACACGGAGGGAATGTCTACACTATGTTTACATTTGATACTCAGAGCCAGGTATTTCAAATTCAGCAATTCTAATGAATTCACACTTGATTTGTATCTTCCCTGTACTCACAGCCCTAAATCTAGACCATAAAAAGGCAATAGTGTAGCTAGGGAACCTGAATGTTAGGAGACTGGTTTATGTGGAAAACACAGAAGAGTGTATTACTTTGGGATATATCTGCACAGAAGACCAATAACCCTGAGAAGGTATGCTTGCATTTTTCAGCTACATACTGCATATGCTGAAATGTTATTATGAAAAATCTGTTAATATAAATATATATATATATATATATATATATATATATATATATATATATATATATATATACTATATATATATATATATATATATACTATATATATATATATATATATAGTATATATATATATATATATACTATATATATATATATATATATAATATATATATATATATATATATATATATACATTAGCGAATGTTACTTTTATCTGTTTGCATTACTTAAAAGTGTACTGATGGCATGGGCATGTTTGTCAGTGAATTCCACAGATATACATGATTGACATTAACTTAAAATGGAATGTTCTGTGTTAAATCTGTAGACATGTTTCAGAGACAGTTCATTTGGTAGCAATTTTAGCATTTCACTGATGGTTTGTTAGCAAACTGTGTCATTTGCATGTTCTTTTGGGGGTGGGGAGCAAAGTTGCATTTCTGTTTTTGCACAAACAAGGATAGGTTGCTGCTGTTACTCTCTTTTGTTTTGCATCCATCCTTGCTTTGTGCATGAATGTAATATGTTACAACCACTTAAGCTCTTTTTTTTTATATTTCCACATCTTGACTATTTTATGTTTGTCAAGTGGGTAATGGTGAAATTGCTACCTTTTCTGTTTTATCTGGCAGCAAGACTTGTATGTGTGTATTAGCCTTCTATTGTGTTTCAGGTCACTTAGGACTATTGCATCTCAATCCCCAAAAACCCCACTTCAGTGATCCTGAGAATCAGGTTATGACATGGTGCCTTTCTGCTTGAGAGGGGACATGGAGATATGTCAGGTGGTTTACCTTTACATGTGCGTATTGCACAAGAGCAAACAACAATTTTCCGAAAAGGCAGTTTGCAAAGTTTGCAAACGCCGAACGGAAAAAAGTTTGAATGTGCAATGAGCAAATGCACAGTGAGATTCGCTCGTTGCATATTCGACATTCTGGGGCAGATTGCACTATAGTGGGGATCGTAAAATGGTTCCTTTCCCCACTGTAGTGCAATCTCGGAGTTGGAATAATAAAGTAAGGGGGTGTGGGGGGCACAGCTCCCCACATGGGGGTGCAGGGGGACTTGCCCCATGCATTACACTTCATCTAATTTTTTTTTGACATTAATGTTTGAAAATCAGCAAATCGGCTTTTCGATTTGCTGATTTTCGAACATTTACAACTGTCGCTGTTGTAAGTTTAGTGGTTATGATTTGCTCCTATGAGCAATCGCACCACTGTGTTTCGCTGTTATAAAGGTAAACCATGTCAGGCAGAATGTATATTTGACAACAGTTAGCTGCTGATTTACATATAGTAGGCGGTTACAGCAGGACATATGATCAGATGTGCCATAGGGCCACTCACATGATCTCATCTACACAGAGGAGAGCAGCTTCAGTGGCCCATGATTGGATGTGTACCAGGGGAGGTTACTACACAGCCACCACTAACAGCAACTGAAGCGTTCCTAAACACTGTCAGGGATCCAGACAGCTTCCAGAAAAGGGCAGAAAAGCATGTCCTTGACATTAGTGCTACTGTTTTAGGGACAACAAGTATGTCCCATGAGGAGCTTCCAGGTAGGCTTATATATCTCAATTGTTAAATACTCTTGTATAGCAAAATATTGACAGCAATATATTAGTTCTGTTTAACAATAAATTGGTTTGTGTGTGTGGGCTGATTGTAGATTGTTACAGTTAGTAGCACATTGTGATTGAGTACACATGGGCTTAGGTTAGACTAGTCATCCAAGTTCTTGTTGAAAGTATAGTTAATGGACACATAAAGGGAAACAGTTTTAACCCCCTATGTTACTGTTAATTGTGTTGATGTTGTCCTTAACTTTTGCTTGACTTCTTCCAGGACCATTGTCCATGGGAAGCATGGCATCAACTGCACATGATAGGTCAAATATCTTCTTTGTCAGTGGTGATGAGCAGTTCAAAGAAATATATAATTTTATCCATATGTGTGATGTGGGTATAAGAACTGTTGTGTGTATTGCTGTACTGTCTGTAGTAGTAGCACCACTGTTATTTTGTTAGCATACATTTGACTATAGTAGTGTAGCTATTATTTGTTTCCTGTGTCTGTTGCTTATTATCACAGGTGATCCTGAGAGTGGAATTGTAGTACACTTACCACCTGATGTCAGAGCACCAACAGACTCTGATGATGATGGTGGGCAAGCAGAGGCACAGTCATGGAGTGGAGAGGTTGAATCTGACACTGACACTGACATTCAGCCATCCCATGTAATTCCATCGGACGCAGCCAGTAGACCCATGCCAACTCATTCCAGTGAGCCCTCAGATATAGGACAGGTGGAGGGTGAGACACTCAGTCATGGAAGTGTGGTTACTGTGTCTTCAGTGTCTGTTAACTCTGGCCATTGCCAAAGTGTGGGTGAGGTGCCATGCAGGAGAGTTGTTAGGGGTGCTCGGAGGAGGCATGCTGTCCATCATCCTCCTGATCCAGGTGTGCCTTCTCGGGCCACTAAACGTATGCCTGTGCCATCATGGAGACACAGGCATGTTCCCATAGGTCTTCAAGAGAAATGCTTAGGATTGTAAATGTGGCACAGGCTGACATGTGTGACTGCCTCCACCATGTTGCCAATTTAATGGCTCAGATGAATGACACGTTGGAATGGGTGGTATCTGTGATGGAATATCTGCTGGGAGGGGGACGGCATCCTCATGGGTGTAGGTCAGCCACATCATTTACTGTTAGCCAAAGTGGCTACACCCATTCAAGCTCCCATAGTGTCAGTACTTCCACTGCTCCATCAGTGGTTGAAGTGTCCACACCCAGGCATTGCAGGCAATGCCGTCATGGTCCCGGGTGTCCTCATGATGGGAGCTCATCCAGCAGACATCAGTCATATTCAGGTAGCTGTAGTGTGTCTGACCATGGGTATGGACATGCCAGTGCATCTTCTGGCAGAGCCAGTTCTCATGGCTGGGTACAACAATGAACTGCCACCTTTACCATGCACGATTGACACCTGTCTGACATACCAAGACTTAGAGCTAGCACAGAGTTTGGATGTGTTCATGCAGACACTCACACACCAATTTAACCTGAAGGATCCATACAGACACGCAGACACACACACACACACACACACACACACACACACACACACACACACACACACACACACACACGCACACATGCACACACACACACACACACACACACACACACACACACACACACACACACACACACACACACACAGACAACAGTTACATTGTTCATCTGTGAAGCTTAAAGCTTATTTTTGTCTCACTAGTCATTTGTTACTTTATCTGAATGTTTGGCTGATTCTCTTTCTTACTCACACACACACTCACTGAACTTTTATGTCAGCCTAGGCTTCCTGACCCCCCCCCCCCAAAAAAAAACACACACACACACACAACACCCTGTGCAAGTGATGATAACTGTGGGATATCCATGTATTCTATATTTTGCATTCAGGGATATGTAACATTTGTGTCTGATGTTCAGGGTGCATAGCTGACTTAGGGCTTAGTACATCTGCATTTGTTATGTTGATTTGATAATTGTACCTTTGACATATTTTGGTCTTAGAAAGTTAGACAGTTAATAGACTCAAACATTTTTTGCAAAACTGTTATTAATAATCTTGTGAGGTTTGTGAAGTCTGAAACTGAAATATGTCTCATTACTTTCTAACTTCTCTCTTTAATGATTTTCCAGTACAAAAGTATGGATATTCAGTGACCATCAGTACTTTTCAGAGGTATGACACTGTGACTCTTTGATTCTTAAGGCCTACCACTTGATAATGGACACATATAAGTCACATAAGGCTCTGCTGTCACATGTTAAAGTCATTTCTGTACTAATCACCCACCTTTATTTCCTTATATTATCAAGTAATAACATGCAAGGATATGCCATTCATTCATATTATTAAACAATACACTCCAGGTTCAACACTTACCTTGCAAATCCATCAGTTGCAATAGTTTTAGTACAGGGCTGACTGATGCTAGGAATACACAGTCATTACATGAGTAGGTAAAGGTTGTGGGCATTGCCTGACATCAATGTTATTATAGGTACATGCATAGGAGAAAGGTTTTAGACCCTTAGGTGGTGAGTGAGCACACTATGCATTGCCTCTTAGCCAATGCAAGGGCATACTGAGAATGCTTATGTCTGCCTACACCCCACAACAGCTGCTGGTTCCCCCTCTGACTCCTCACCTGCGTGTGGCTGTGGTGACTTTGCCATTGGTGATGGGACATGTGCCCCTTCCTCTTGTTGATCCTGTTGAAGCTGTTTTCTCAGGATGATGTTGTGTAGCATGGCACATACAGTGAATATTTCAGTACATGCACATGGATTGTACAGCAGGACATATGCATCTAGGTACCAGACCCAAACTTCAGCAGCCCAAACACATGCTCTGTGATATTTTTGGTTTGAGCGTGTGCCTCATGGCATTCTTCAACAGGTGCATGTGCATTTCTGATAGGCGTCATCAGACACAGTTCTAGTACATAACCAATGCATAACCTGCATCCCCTGGTAAATGGCCCTGTGGGATATCCACCCCTAGTGAACATCTGGTACAGTTGGGAGGTGTGCCAGATATGTGAGTCATGGTAACTGCCTGGATTGCCAGCACACATGCTCAAGATGATTCCCTTGGTCTTACGCATGACTTGGCAGTTAGAGTGGAAGCCCTTTCTATTTACGTAGAGCTTTTCCTGTTCTATAGGTGGTGTCTTAATTACTATATGTATGCAATCTATGGTACCCACTACTTCAGGGTAGTGTGCTACAAGGTAGAACTCCTGCATATTTGTGGCCCTGTCCTTAGGAGTACAGGGAAAATATATGTGGTCACTGGCATGTTGTAGCATAGCATTCAGGAATTGATGGAGGATCCTGGATGCTGATGCCTGTGACACCCCCAGCATGTCCCCTGTTGGTCTCTGACATATTCCTGTTGCTAAAATTCTAAGTGTTACACATACCTTTGTCTCCACAGGTATAGGTTCCCCTTGGTCCCATGAACTACAAAGGGGAAATTCCAGTAGGTATTAATGAACTATAAGAGTCATAGACTATACTATGAAGCACAGTATACATAAAAAAGTAAATATTCAAAATAATCACTATAGAACAACACAGCACATAGAACTAAATACCCCCTCTAAACATCAGCAGAAACTAACATAACAAAAATACATGCTAGACACTTCCATAAGAAACAAATCATGAAATTAGTGAAGCTAAAATATTTATAAAAAAGTATCAGTTTTAGCCAGGAACCACAACAACAACAAGTATTAACCTCTACACAATAACACAGCAACTAAAACAAGTTATATGCAACAACCCACCACAAAAATATCACTGAAAACCATACCCATAAAAACTACTGGCAAATATGTGAACAATCTGTACAATACATGGTGAAATAAAGCAAAGAAAAAGTCAAAGGAAAGAAATAAGAAACAAAGCATGAAAATATATACATAATACAAAATTTCAAAATAATTTGAAAAAAGTGGAACAAAATCAAACAAACAAACAAATAAAAAAGAATAACAACAAAACTCTGATATAAATTGGCAGAAGAAAAAGAAAACCACAATAAAATAGGGGTTTCTACTGAAATTCTGAGAATCACATATGTGTGATTCTTGAAATACTAACAATGTATTTTAGAGTTAGTAAATATAAATAGTAGATGTGGGGCACAACCCCTCACATCAGAAAAAGCAACAACTCTACAAAAGCACTTCATTTATGTTCATTTTAATCAATAAAATTTACAAAGTAAAGGTAGCATTCATAAATAATAGTCATAGTCAGCTATTCAGTTATGAATCTCATGGCTATGACAAACAGCCATACACACAACACTAAAAAGTAAACTAAAAAAAGAGAAAAAAAATGGTGGTAAGAACTGAGGGAAAATGCATTAAAATGCCACATTATGCAAAACTGCAAGAAAGATAGAAATAAAAAAAATGACAATGGGATTATCATTCATTAAATCTAAAATAATAGTAAGTCACATAAAAGCCTAATTAAAAATAATAAATAAAAAAGACAAAACAAACTTTAATGAAATGATCTTCAAGAAATACATAAAGAAAAGAAACAAAAACTAAGAATGAACCTAATTAATGGTAGAAAGGATTAAAGAATGCCAGCATTCATAAATACTGTGAATTAATAATTAAATAGTATATTATATCTACAGTTAGGAATGCAGTTAAAAAGAAAAGACTAAGGTGGGGATTTATTAAACTCCATGTAGGGATAATGGGAAGCCTACACGGAGTGTACTGTGGCTGTGTCTACGGCTCCTTCATGGCAGCGCGCATTGCATATTAATGAAGGCTCGCTACTGAGGGATAGCTGTGTAACATGGTTACTGAATCAATGTAAGGGGTGTGTTACAGTGTCCGGAGAGGAATAACACACCCTCTGCAGTGTCAAACTGCCGGATGGCATTGAAATATAAAAGTGAAATATTTTAATTTTAAATTTTTTTGTGTATGTTTGTGCAGCACAGCACTTAGCAATGGACACATGCCAGACATTTAAAAATAGAAACCAGATAGTTTTAATTTTAATGTAAACGGTCATGTTTAAGCATAGCTAAGCGAGTTTGCATGGCACAGTACTCAGCAGTGCCTAAACGTAACTGAGAGCTATATAGAATTGTATACCTGTAGTTATTATATCCATGGTAACTGAATGGTTAGAGTCATGGCCTTGCGTGCAGTAGATGCACAGTTCACATACACAGAGAGGCCATTTAGCTTTTACATCCGGTGGTAAATTGTTATAACAATTTATTTCATTAATTATGTATATATTGACATTTGTTAATAGGGTTAGTCCAGCTGGGCCAGAAGCCCATTTTCTGTGGAGAACTGAGGAGAAAACCTCCATTTACACACAAGTGTCCAATACATTAAAGTCACACTCCAAGATAACATAATTAAAATACATAAGATTAGGAGATATAAAGTAACATACATACACATAATAATAAAGTACCATTAATGAACAATTAATTTCAATATTTTTTTTTTTTTTTTGATAAAAAAATCTGGTTTGCTCTTAGCTAAGCTCTGCTAAGCACTGCTAAGTTAAGCCAAGCAATGCTTAAACAAAACCCATTTTAGCAGTACTTAGCAATGTGCAGCTCCATTTAGCTGGTTTGCTCACTGCTAAGTTTTGCTAAGCATTGCCAGTTTTAGTACTGCTCAGCTAATCTTAGCAGGTTTGCGGGGTGCCAAGCTTCACTTAGCATTTTTAAAAATTGTCCACTGGCAGCAAAGGGTGGGAAAATAGCCTTATTTAAGTGCAGCATGCAGGAATACAGCCAGAATCTGCTGGAGCTTGATTTTGGCAGAGACTATGGCAGGAGTTGGAGAGGGTGTGTGCTTCTGGATGCAGAGGTGGGGCATTTTGGAGTCCATGGTCATGGTTTGACTCCTTGTAAAAGATCATGACATTTGGCTGTTGCAGGGCCAGTACCAGAGGTCGGAATAGAAACCAAAGGCCTGGGACTGGCTGGCATGTGACCTCACCAGTACTATTGGTATCCCCCACACAGGTGAGCAGTGTTGCCACCATTATGATGACCTGAAGCATAGAAAGGGGGATCTCTTAGCCATGTAGATCCAAGATACTCAGGAGGAAAATACCCCACAAGTTTGTAAGTATTGTACCATTTTTAACCAAATTGTATATGAATATCTGATAGACAGGTATGCATAATGGTACGTTTCTCTCCCCACAGCTGGAGAGGAGAGAGTTCACAACCTAGAGGCCCATGCAGGGTGCCTGGCCAGGTTGCACCAAGAGTATGGTGAGTATATATATATATCCTGCAATATACAGTAATATAACCAAGAAAGAGTACAGTAGTAACTGCCATTAGGTATATTCTGTTTTGAGTGTACTGCAATTACTGTGGTCATAGACACAGACTGATAGACATGAGTAATGCCAGGTACAGTTCAATATAGATGAAAGCATGAAACCTGCTAATGTTAAGGAAAGACAGTTACTACTGCATTAATAATGTTAAGGAACAAAAAGTTTATACTGTATTCATAAATATGTTCTGATAATAATGTACAACTGCATACATAATGTGAAAGGAATAAATTAACTGCATTCATAATTTTCAGGAAATAAGCTACAATTGCATTCAGAATTGTTAAGGAAATAAAGTCAGTACTGCAGACTGTGAAATAACAGCTGTCTTTCAATGCCTCCATTATTTAAACTGTTCTTCAATAAAGACTGCTATATGTATACCAATCACTGTTTCATGTCACCCCTAATAAAGCTGTGTTGTACCAAATGTTGTATGTAGTTTGGACTGTTGTTCAAGAAATTTAGTATTACAAGTGCTGTGAAGTAATCACATAAATAATAGCATGAAGTCACTGAAGGCTAGCTGATAAAGAAGTGTTTTGCTAAAGTGTAGATGTGGAGTTGTACTACAAGATATAATGCAGTATGATCTTTGTTCCACACTAAGATCCAAATCTAGAATAGTAATGGCTAAGATATTATAGTGTGTTTCATGTTAACCATTGCATTTCAGCTATATGCATTCCTGAACATAAGTTACACTGCTGCAGGCAAGTATGAAACTGTCATAGCTGTAGACTGCAAATATACCATCTGCAACTGTATATGGGTCAGATAGTCAACACAGCACTCCGATATGGTCTGTACACATCACATATATTCCCATCCACTAGGGGTTAAATGTGTATACCTGCATTTCAACTATTAATACATAGTTCACCTACTATCTCTGTCATGCATAAATCTCATACATGTGTGTTCAAGTGTCACTGCAGTCTTGTGTGACACTCTACCTATATTACCAGGTAAGGATTTGTTACCAGGTGAGCTCTAGGTACATATTAGTCAATTAATATTCGGCAGTGGCTCAGTACCTCAGTTTGATAAATGATATGCATGTTGTTCATTTTCCCACACACAGACCAGGGTTCAAATCCAGGGACAAGTACTACTATATATTTATAGAAACAGACAAGTACTACTAAATATTTATAGAAACAGTTATGTATTGTTAACAGATTTTCTCCCCACAGGACATACAAGTAAATAAATGTCTGTAGTAGCTGTATGAATGGAATATTAATTTCTGTGTCCAGATGTATGTAGATGGATGGTGCAGTGGTGCAGCGGCAGTGTTGTTGCCTCACAGCAAGAGGTTCTCTGGTACAATTCTCGGCTGGGCTGCCTTCTGTGTGGAGTCTGCAAGTCCTCCCTGAATTTGTGTGGGTTTCCTCTCACATTACAAAGACATGCATCTACAGCATTTCTCCCTGGGCCTCCACTGAAAATTGGCTTCATTCCAAGTCTGACTTTCACTCTTAACAGATGCAAAATAAAATAAATAAAATAAGTGAACTAGTGTGTAAACAGCATTGCTCAGCAAGGTGATAAGACTTCATTGAATAAAATGTTAACAAGTATACTACTATTCCAAGTTAATAAGACAAATAAAATGGTTTATTGTGGGTACAGCTGTATGCCTGGTGTGTCTGTGAATATCTGCTGATAGTCTAACCCCATGCCTGCCACGGACGGTATGATAAGTGTAAACTCTCTGTACTGTGCACAATACATGTCTCTCAAGTGTCACGCTGTCACAGATAGTGGTCAC
This sequence comes from Protopterus annectens, assembly GCF_019279795.1. NCBI lineage: Eukaryota > Metazoa > Chordata > Ceratodontiformes > Protopteridae > Protopterus > Protopterus annectens. Next base: position 1,308,089,789 of record NC_056733.1, read on the forward strand.
TGTTGCCAAAACCCTAGGAAACAGATGTAACATCCAGTCAAAGTATCTAAGTAGCACACTCACACAGCATCAGTGTACAGTACACCTCACTAGTCATATATATTCCCCTGACATGTAATAGTCCCCTGTAGTTTTGTACCTCTAGGTGTTACAGCTTGGCCCATACTGTCCCATGCAGATAGATTGAGAGGTATGTACATGCTACAGAAGCTGCAGGGCAATTGTATACATAAAGTAAGGGCAGAAATGTAGAGTATAGAACAGAACTGTTGCAAACAATATAGCCTATACTGTTGGTAATGGAATGTCTCTCTGTCTCTCTCCCCATCCCTTATCTGCATCACAAATTATTATTGTTATACTACGAGTATGGTTTCCTTTTCACATATGTTGTTCTCAAAACCTAATGTTGGGTCTTGTGTTTTATTATTGTTATATATTACAATGGTTGCATACTAACATACCTTGTTGAAATAACAATGTTGTTGGCTTTTTGCCGTAACTGTTACTGGAATGTTGTTACAATACTGGCTGTTAGCCCATTTATTCTTATGTTCTGTATGCTATTCAATATTATCATTCTGGATTAATTGGAACACCCCTGCACACCATTATAACTAATGTTTAAATGTTCTGTACATGACTAACCTATACACTTTGAAAAAACCTCAACACCACAGCACGTGTTAGAAGGGTAGTTACAATGGATCCACCTACCCCACCTCAATTGGCCATGGCACCGGGACCCAGCACATCTGGGACCCAACCTGGAGCTGCCCCCTCCGCTGGTGGTGCACCACCTATGGGTGGAACCGTCTCAGGGGACAGGGCCCCCCGGGCACAGGTGCAGAGAGGAAGTGGTCAACCGACAATAACTACCAGGGATGGTGCACAGGATTTTCCAGCATGATTTGGACAATGGACTGCACCAGATTGAGGGCAGACTGGTGCACTTGATGGGGCAGGCTGGCCCCTGTGCCCAGCCCCTATCACAGCCCTCTTCAGGGCTGTGAAGGAGGAGTGGTGACTGCCCATGGGTGGGGAGCTCAGTCCCACTGCTGCAGTCTGGGGGCACTTGTTTCTCCAATTCCACAAAACCCTCACCATCCAAGGTGTTTACCCCCTCATGTGTCATACACTGCCCCGTCTGCTGTCTTGTCCATCTCATTTGTCTGTCTCTCCTACCCAACTTACCTACCCAAGCTTACTTATATCCCTTCCCCAACATTCCACTCTCACCTTAAAAAAAATGGGCATCTGTCCCACAAAAACATATTGCTCCATGCATAGCTCTCCATTTCACCCCATGTACATTGGACAGAATCAATCATTACATCAACTAATAAATACAGTTATGTTGCCCACACCCCTCTTTTTGGGATGTGAGGCTCCAAATTCCAAATTCTATACAACCTGCACAGCTGTTGCTGTACAAGAAATGGAGAACTATGAACCTTTCCTTCACCCATCCTGCACATTCCTACCTGCTTTTCAGCATGTTTTTCTCCCTGTTACCCACATTTCACCACTTTCCTATCACCCCCTTTCATTTCTTTTTTTTTTAAATTACTGTGGTTTTAAGCAGAGCTAAGCAGCGTGCCGCTGTGTGGTGCATAGTACAAACCCACTTAAAACTGCTTTAATCACCTTATATGTTCCAGACATTGTTGTACACATTAGCAAAATAATCACCCCTGCCAAGTCATGAGCCCAGGACCCTGTAGACTACAGCAGAGGGCATTTGCCCACTAGGCCACTCAGCTCTGAAGACTAGCAGGTGTTCCCATAATCATATATTGATTGCCAGTGATGCACATCAGCAAAAATAATGACATCTGCCAGGTTTTGAACCTGGGACCCTGTCAACTACAATATAGTGCTTTATGCCCACTAGACCATGCAGCTGGTAAGGTTAACAGGTGTTTCCATAAACATATCCTGATTGCCAGTGATGCACACCAGCAAAAAAAAAAATCACACCTGCGAAGTTTTGAACCTCGGACCCTGTCAATGGTAGCACCACCCACTAAGCCACTCAGCTCTGAAGAATAACAGGTGTTTCTGTAAACATACCCTGATTGCCAGTGACACACTACTTCTACATATAATGGGATAAATGATGGCATACTTGGGAATGTGATGCAGACACTGAACCAGTACACAGCCAAATATATGTTGATGGATATATGTGAGGCCGATGATTTCCGGTAGAACTGACACTTGCACAGACATGTAGTAGAATGTCCACAGTTGTGCCACCTACTTTTGCCACTGTTCTCACATAACCTATTCTGTGTGCTGAAGCCCTGGCAAGTCAGTGCAGATTGAGGTTACAAAATCATGACAGACAGATCAGTGTCACATGTCATACCCATCCAAACACGCATGTTCATGTGAATCCTGTGTAACACACTGTATGCATGCAGAAATGTCTTGAAAATACACCCGCTATAAGATTGACCCAATAGCTTTATCTTTTACATTCCTAGCATGGTTTACATTTTGGCACCCGCAGTCCTGGCTTCCATCCCAGTCTGTTGCATGTCATCTACATTCTTTTCAAAACAACATATAACTAACTGAGCCCTGCAATGTCCAGCAGAACTGGTTGCTGCTACTGCAGTCACTGCCACCCATATTAGCACATCAACAGCCTGTAGGGTGGGACACACTTCACAAATATGGATAGGGGTCCTACATGTTGCTTACCAGTCTCTGGATGGCACTGTTAATTAATATATGTACCAGAGGCACATGCCTCACTTGGACTGTTATGGGTACCCTCACCCTGGCTATGCTGTGACAACACAGCTGACACTGCTCCCTCACTAACATATACAGATTGCTGTCCCCCAGTGGGTTCACAATCCCCAGTATGACTCCTTGCCAGAATGCAGTGGCTGCAGCCACAAAACATGCAACAGTATGTTCAGCTACCTGCTACAGACCTACCATACCTCCCAAACACCTAGAACAGGGAATCCACACAACACCCATACATAAAGCAGGTAGGGGTGTCCAGTTGACAGGGACATGTGTCACAGTCTTCCCTGAAAACATACACAGCTGATAGACCAGCATCTACTGCAGTAGCAAGCATATTCTGATGCAAATGACATATGACGTTCACATATGTCTCTTTACTGAACTCAACCCACATTGTTAAACAGTAAACTGCCACATAATCAGAAAGACTGTTAACAGTGGCCAAACATAGCATGCAAAACTGTGGACATACCAGATAAATCCAAACAGTGGACAGTATTTCTACCTACCCTCTCCCTTTGTGATGCTGTAGTCCCCATATCTCAATAATGTCCTTCTCACAGGCCAGGAAAAGGGGGTAAGGCCTACATGAGGCCTCAATTATAACACTGTCTTGTCATGCCATTGGTTAATGAAAATGCAACCCAGCTGTTCTAGATGCAATTAGGAAGTCTGAGCCACAAATTGGTGCACAGGCAATCACCTGTTTATGAGCATTACCTACAAAAGCCAAGTTGCTGACTATGGTAAACAGGTCTGTGACTTTCTTCATGAAGACAGACTGTGCTATTGTAGGAAAACTATCACTGGATTTCTGCTCACAAAGGAGTACAGTACTATACCAGGTATGTCATAGAATTCCCCATGTAATGGGATGCAAATGGAGAGATGCAGTCATGAGAAATAGGAATTACGACACTAGGTCTGAAGAACATATCTTTGAATGACATGTTGCTGTTAGTCAGCTGTCCAGCACCTACAGTCTTCCCTTTTGGCTCTGTCTGCAGTGACATAGATCACAGCTCTGGCCCATGAGTCTCCCCAGCAATGGTCAACTCATGTATGAATGCTACTGGATTATCTGTTAGACAATAGTGACACTATGTACTGGTGGATACAGCTGGCATATCACATCACATACTGTCAGTGAGCCCCTCTCAGTCTGTGAATGTCATACAGGCATAGTTAAAACATTATCCAGGTGTCCCTGACTGTTCCTGATGCACTCTGGCTATGTCAATGTGTACGCCACACCTGTATCTCATTGTTTGACAGCTATGGCTAGCATACCTGGTGATCCTCCCCTGCAGCAGGACAGCAGGTTATAGCCAGTAGTAGTGGGGGGACACAGGTTCTGCCTCAACAACAGTGTGTACATATCAAGCATACAATATAAGGGAATAAAGAACCAGATATTAATGTACCATTGCCATGTTCTGAGGGGTCTGGTGTGTCACAGCCACATTTCCCACAATCTGGGGACATCCATTACATATTGTCCAACTGGTTTCCAGACATCCACATTTGTCTGGCAGAGGGTCCATATATATCAATCACATGTACACATTCTGCAAACATCTGTGTACTGCAGATGTTGGAAACCTAGCAGGAAGATGCCCTACACCACATTTGCACTGCTCTCTAGTAGGGTGTCAGACACATGGCTGTAGGTCAGCAACAACATCAGCTGAGAGCCCTTGTGGCTGTACACAGTCACACTCCCATAATGGCAGTACCAAAGGGATGGTGGTGTCCACACCACGATGTGGCAGGCCATGGGCAAGTGGTCCTGGGTGGTCCCGTGAGGGACACAGTCCCAGCAGACTCCAGTCATCATCAGCAAGTAATACTGCATCTGGTGCTGGGCATAGTGCTGCCAGTGCCACTCCTGGCAGAACCAGTTCCCTTGTTCATGGCCAGAGACAGTGAACTGCACATTCTGCCATGTACAGTCCACAGCTGTCCAACATACTCTCGTGTAGGGCTGGAACATGGCTTGACTGTGTACATGCACACACTCACACATCACTGTCACATGCAGGTCACCACAAGACACACACAGCTCCTCTCCATGGCCCAGCTGACCAGCATCCCTCCAGACAAACACACACACACACACACACACACACACACACACACACACACACACACACACACACACACAATGTCAACTGTTTGGCAAAGCCTAGGCCTTTGGCAACCCCACACCAAACCATGTGCATGTGATGATGCCTGTGCCACATCCCTGTCATCCATACCATCGATGCAGGGACATGCTAATATGTGTCTGATGCACAGGGTGAATATAGTACACTTAATAACAGTTTGTATTGCAGCAGTGTTATGCCCTGTAAGGTGCTGTCTGCTGGCATGTGTCATAAGCACACATCAAAGTGTATGT